>NW_021145938.1:0-50000 GCF_002837175.3 Physeter macrocephalus | reverse complement strand
GCCTGTTCCCCAGGCAATGCTAACTTTAGATGCTGTGTGAGTGAGAGGGATGTGGAGGAGATGGGTGTAGCTGTTAGTTCCACAGCATCCACCGAGCAGGGAGGAAGGTTGCTCTCTGTCCTGCTTCAAGAACTGGCCAGGACATTTCTCATGATTTCAGACAGGAGTAGCCGCACTCAGAGCCCCTGGCAGTGCTGCCCACCACTCCTCATTTTTCTCCCCAGCCCTGATGCCTCCTTCTCAAAGTCCAATGGCGCTGCCAGCCTCTCAGCCTATAGGTTAAACACCTGGCTCTCCTCCGAGATTGCTTTCCTTCTACCAAGAGGCCATATTCACCACTGAGTCCCAGGGTCAGAAGTTTTCCCATCAGCTACTAGATCCCATCTGCCCGATCATTCTAAATTGGGAAACTGAGGCACTGGTTAAGGACACAACCCCGTGACTCCTGTTTCCATGGTGAATGGTCCTGGCAATGGCCCACCCTAGGGACTCATAACAAAAGATAGTTTTATTCTCTGTGAGAGACCCTAAGATCCTTAAAGGCAGTTGCATCTCTATATCTCCAGCACCTACCGTTTGTGCTCAAGAAACGTAAGAAGAATTCATGTGGAATTATTTAACCCCACTTACCAGAGAAGGAAAAATCTGAAGGCTCATCAGGGCCCCTTATGGTGAATTCTCCTAACTTCTGGGGCATTTGGCCATGGCGGGGACAAGGTGTTGATCTCAGAAATCTACAGAGAACAGGGCTGGAGTGCTGGGCTTGGGAGCCCAGCTCCCCCACGCCCTTTTCCTAGTATTTGGTGGGACAGCCAGAGAGACATGGGTCTCAATCCTAGTTCTCGCTTGCATGAACTCTATGACTGGGCAAGTTATTCAGCTTCTCTGAGCCTCAGTCCCTTCATCTGCGGAATGGAAAGGGCCTGGCCATAAGACAGTTACTGACATCTTTCATACCACATGAGGAGATTCTTCCCCATGTTCTGGGATCTTGAGAGAAGAAATTCCAGAGTCTTCAGTATCCCCGAAACTTTATCTGCTATATGTCAGGTGATGTGCTAGGTGCCGGAAAGGCAACAAAATATATATGATCTTACGGCTTTTCTCAAGTGGCTCATACTCTGCTTGGGGAGGTAGAATATAAGCACTGAAAAAGCAAAATCCCAACCCAACCTAACCACCCAAGAGACATCTTAAGATTGCACAAGAATAACAGCAAATGGATGGCACCATCATTACAGGATAGAGGCAAGAAGACCCCTGTCTTGGAGTGACACAGGATGACTTTGTTGGGGTGGTCTTTCTGCTCAGAACACAGTCAAAAAGTGCTTATCCTGGCTAAGTCATTTAACACTCATTAGGGGAAGAGATGCCATATGCCATAAATAGATGTATAGTTACAAATTGTTATCAGCATCAGTGAAAGCATATGTGGGCTTCCCTGGTGGCTCAGTGGTTAAGAATCTGCCTGCCAATGCAGGGGGCACGGGTTTGATCCCTGGTCTGGGAAGATCCCACATGCCGCGGATCAACTAAGTCTGTGAGCCACAACTACGGAGCCCACGTGCCACAACTACTGAAGCCCGCGTGCCTAGAGCCCATGCTCCACAACAAGAGAAGCCACCGCAATGAGAAGCCCACGCATCACAATAAAGAATAGCCCCTGCTCTCCACAGCTAGAGAAAGCCCACACAGCAATGAAGACCCAACGCAGCCAAAAATAAATAAATTTATATAAAAAAAAGAAACTTCATACTCTTTAACTATCAAACCACTATTTATCAATAGGCAAAGAGAAGAGGGGAAGGGAGCATTCCAGAAAGAAAAAACAGCCTGTGCAAAGGTCCTGCGGAGCAAGGGACACAGTATTCAAGGACATGAAAGAAAGCCTCAATGGCTGGAGTATAGAGAGCTAAGGGAAGTGAGGTGAGGTGGGACCAGATCATGTAGAAGCTTCTAGGCTGTTTTTTATCCAAGTATGAGGAGAAGTATGACCAGCTGCAGCAAAATTCCCTGTGGTACTTAATAAAAATTAAGATTCTAGGCCCATCCCCATCCCCTCCTCTGTCAGTGGGGTTCTGGAATCAGCATTTTGAACATGTTCCTTAGGTAATCTGTGAGTACCCTGAAGTTTGAAAACCACTCTTCTGGGCCAGATACAGCTTTCTGTGACAAAATTGGAAAGGTTTTAAGCCCTCCCTTGATTAGATTTGTGTTCTAAAAAGGTCATTCCGGCTTTGGGAGAAGGCTGGGATGGATGCAAGAAGTGGACTGGTTGGGGAGGCAGCTATAATATCTCAGGGGAGGCATGATTTGGCTTCAGAAAAGGGGTGGGGATGAAGATGGGTGGGACCTATTCATGAGATACTTTGTAGGAAGAACCTTTATCATTTATTACAGAAACATTGGGCTTCCCTGGTGGTGCAGTGGTTAAGAATCCGCCTGCCAGTGCAGGGGACACGGGTTCAAGTCCTGGTCCGGGAGGATCCCACATGCTGTGGAACAACTGAGTCCGTGCGCCGCAACTACTGAGCCTGCACTCTAGAGCCTACGAGCCACAACTACTGAGCCTGTGTGCTGCAGCTACTGAAGTCCGCAAGCCTAGAGCCCGTGCTCTGCAACAAGAGAAGCCACCGCAGTGAGAAGCCCGCAGTGAGAAGCCCACGCACCACAACGAAGAGTAGCCCCTACTCACCGCAACCAGAGAAAGCCCGCACGCAGCAACGAAAACTCAATGCAGCCAAAAATAAATAAATAATAAATTTATTACAGAAACATTTATATATTCACTTTTTCCAGTCAGATAAGTAACACATGATAGTTGCAAAATTTCAGATATACAGAAAAAGATAAAGAGGAAAGCAAAGGTAAATATTTTGCCTATATTCTTATATGCTTTTTTTTTTTTTTTTTTGCGTTACGCGGGCCTCTCACTGTTGTGGCCTCTACCGTTGCGGAGCACAGACTCTGGACGCGCAGGCTCAGCGGCCATGGCTCACGGGCCTAGCCGCTCCGCGGCACGTGGGATCCTCCCGGACCAGGGCACGAACCCGTGTCCCCTGCATCGGCAGGCGGACTCTCAACCACTGCGCCACCAGCGAAGCCCCTAGGGAAGCCCCTCGGCTTTTTGATATACAAACATATTCAGACATATGGATATAGTTTTTTGTTGTTTATAATAATGGAACAGTTCTGTAGTACTTGTTTGATTTCTGATTTTCAAGAAAACCGTATATCTTGAGCACCTTTTCAGGTCAATATAGACATATCATTTTAAATGTCTGGATCTGGATGGTATTCCACTGAATGGATGTGCCTTAGTTTATTTGCCAATCCCCTACTGATGGATATTTAGGTTGTTTCCAACTTTTCACATCATTAGAAGCAATCTCTTTCCTTCTATACTCATTTTTGAACACAACAATATTTATTTCCTTAGAATACATTTTCGTTAGTGGAATTACCGAGTCACTGACAAACCACCTAGGTTCTATCACACATACTCATATTGTGTTCTAAGGGGAGTTGTAGAAGAGTATAGCACCGAAGCCAGGGACCGGAAGTCTTCCCTTTGAAGGCCTTGGACTATTACTACATTACAACTCTACCCTGGTCTTTCCCATTCTTTTTTTTTTTTTTTTTTTTTTTTTTTTTTTTGCTTGGCACACATTTAGCGTGTGCGGTCGGAACTGGCGGGTTCGAGACTTGTCCCAGACACCCACCCGCAGCCTGGACCCCTAGCTGGGGCCTCCACGGTCCTCCCAGCCCCTAGGAATCCATCCCCAGTTCCCCTCCCCCACCGCGGGAGGGCGTGTTAGGGAGACGCTTAGGCAGGCAACGATTGCACCATCCACGGTTTGAAAAGGAAGTGGAGGAAGCGCAGGCAGGAAAATCGTGCATCCCAAAGGCCGAGCCCCCAGCAGCCAGGCCCGTACGCCTGCAGCGCTCCTCCAACCACTACTCCCAGGGCTCCTTCAACCAGTACTCCCAGGGCTCCGATCCCTTGCCTTCCTTCCCCTCCCCAGCCCAACTCTTTTCTGGGTACTGGCCCTTTTAGAAGCTGTCACGGTGGCGCTGTTGGCCCCGCCCAGCGGGGAGGGCCAAGAAGGAGGGGAGGGGTTGCTGGTGGCTGAAGCTGGGGGTGGGGGTGGGGGGTGGGGGGGGTGGTCTGGGTCTATTTTTAGCTCCGGGTCGAGTCACGTGACGGCAGTGACGTCTCGAATGTTGTTGTTGGTGGCGGCGGCGAGCGGAGCCGGAGGAGCCGCCGCAAAGATGGAGGAGCCGTCGAGGAGGTGCTGCCGCTGCTGCCGCCGCCGCTGCTGCCGCCGCCGCCCGCGAAGCCGGAGCTCGAGCCGCAGCGGGTAAGCGCGCCCCACCAGCCCCGATCCCATCTCCCCCAGGCTCCCCGGACTCGACGCGGCGCCCCCTCCTCCCGCCGTCGCTGCCCGCGGGCTCCCGGAGCGCGCGTCGCGCTCCGCTCCCCCCTTCCTCCCTCCCGGCGTCCGGGTGCCAGTTGGCGCCCCCCGGGAGCATCGCCAGCCGGTAGCCGGGCCTCTGGGTTACTGCGCGCGCCCCTCCCCGCCCCTCCCAGGGGCGCCTTCCCTGCAGGTAAGGGAGGGGCCCGTCTTCCCGCTACCTACACCCCCAGATGGCCGGGAGACCGGCCGGGGATGTCTGATTTGCCCTCTCCCGGGAGGCGCGTGGTGCGTTGCAGGGCGTTTTGAGCCCTGCACCCGGATTCTGAGCAAAGCCCTCTTCGCTGGACACCCTTTCTTGGTACTCTGAGGTGAGGGGCGCTGCCCACCCCACAGCGCTTCTAGCCATACCTCAGAACGCATCCTTGATTTTGTGTCCTTGACATCCGTGCTTGAGGAGGGGGCCTGCGGGCCCACCTTACTTCTCTCTCCCATTATTCTCACCCCCCTCCCCCGTGAGGCGTTACTGCGTTTGTTCCCACCCTCTTCTCCCGTCTGACACCCTGGAGCCAGAGAGAGAGTGCTAGGAGATGAAAGCTGCCCCCCTTCTTGTCTGGGGTGGATGCCCCCCATTTTTCATCCTGGGTCTGTATCTCACAGAGAGAGGGACACTGCCTGTGCCTTTTAACTTGGGGAGGCTGCTTCCCCACCCCACCCTTCTCTGGGCCCCTGGAGAAAATGAGAATTGGCTGGGTGATAAGAAATTAATCTGGGAGTCTGGTTGTGGGGAGAGAAGAGGGGAAGGTGGGAGCACCCCATTTGGGGGAGGAGGTGACCACCTGATACCTCCCGTTGGCCTTCTGAGATGAGGTGTGTCCCTAAAGAGGAAGGGTAGCAGCTGCAGTTGCTCTTGGGGGTGCTCAAGAGACCCACCACTATGACAGTGATCACTGTGCGTCTGGGGCCTGGAATGAGCTTTGGCGACTGGGGGTGATGATGGTGGTGACTGGGTTCAGGGTCCAACTGGGAGGGAAGGATGGAGCAGACCATAGGAACAAAAGGAGGCAGGGGGTGGGAGATCAGGAGTCTTAGCCGGAAGGACCCTTGACCAGACTGCTTTGCAGGAGTGGAGCCTGGAGCTGGGTCCTGCCCTGGGCCTCCTCAGGTTCAGAGGATGTAGGCAGGGAGGGTCCTCAGTTCGAGTTCCAGGCAACAGGGGCCCTGAGCCTGTGCTGGCTGTTTAGACGCTGGGCTGGGCTGGGCTGGGGATGGTGGGTGAGCCATGTTGGGGGCTGCCTGCTTCTTCATTTCAGTCTTCCTTCCTTCCTCTTCCTCTTAAACACAAAGCTTGGGGAGCCCTTGGTTTGCCTCCTGCCCCTTCTCTTGAATCCTCTCTTTGCTCTATCTCCCCTTGGACTTGGATCTGGGCTATGTCCAGACGAGGCAGGATGGGCGTCTCTGAGTTAGAGGGGTGGGCCCCTAGCATCTCCACTCTATGCCGGGAATGTATGCCTGCCAGGGGCCAGAGAGACAGATACCAGGTGCAGTTTACTTGGGGGGCAAGGATGGAGGACATGTTAGCTCTGTGCCAGCCTCCCCTTCCCATATATCCTCTTCTGTGGCTGGATGGAGTAATCTGGGGGGGGGGGAGGGCAGCAGTATCACATGCCCCACCCACTCTAAGTAGCTGCAGAGACAAAGGTTTGCATTCCCTTCCCTAGGGGTGGCATCTTAGCTGTGTGTTTAGAAATGGGGGCTGGGGCTGGGGGGTGGTGGTGTGGGGCGGGGAGTTTGTGTTTCTGCAGGGTGGAGGGGGCATCAGCTATAGGAGCTGAGGGGAGTGCAGTTGGTGCCGAAGTACCAGCTGCTCTTTAATAATTAATTCTTCCTACTCACATCCCTTTGAGGAGGGATGTCTGGAACACGGCATCAGGCTCAGCCAGCCTGCTGGAGGACGCACTCCTGTTGGTGGGGGGTGGGGGAGAGACGGCGAGGGGGTGCGGTTCTTGGCATTTTTGGAGCACTGTCGCTTGCTCATGAATGAAAACCTGATGCAGCCCGTGAGGGGGCCTATTGTAGCCGACTCTGGCTAATTAAACTTTCTCTGCCTTTCTTCTCCCCCACCCCACCTCACCCCATCCTCGGCCCCAGCCGTTCCTTGGATGGGGACCCTGTCTGGTAGTGCTGGTGAGGGGGTACCGTTCTGCGTGAGGTTTTAGGGCAAACAGACCCGGTCTTCTGCCCTTTGCCTTCCGTCTTGCCCCTCCCTCCCCTCTCACCCCCCCCCCCTTTTTTCTTTTTCTAGAAATAGCAGCCTCCTCCATCTGGCTTGTGCAGATGCCTGGAGCTGCGTCTGAGCAGACAAACAGAAATGGGCCGATTGCAAAAATGAATTTGTCAGCCTGGTGCCTTTTTTCCTCCCCTGTTGCCCTCCCCCCTCCCTTAGTTTGGGCCCTGGACATCCAAGTCAGCCATCCCTCCTGGCTCTGATCATCTGCAGGCTTCTCTGGTGGGCCAGCTTGGGGGAAGGCACACGGCGTTGGAAGCTTTTGGAGGCTGGGGAAAGTGATCAGCCGTGGCCACGGTCAGGAGGGGTCAAGGTGAAAGTTCCTTTGTGCCTTGGGATGGGATGTCTGGGCTTGTAGCTTTCTGATGACGTCTTTGGGGCACATCTCAGATTGTGAGCAATCTCAGGCTCACAGGATTTGGTTCAGACAGCTCACCTGGCTGCCTTGACCTGGGGACAGGTCCCCAGCCTCAGTGCTCAGGACTTGGGCCTGCCTCTAGCAGGGCCAGAGCTGGTGTGTTGGCAGAGCAGCTGCCTGGTGGTGCTGGAGTTCAGGTTCCTTGAGGGACAAGATACCTGCAGGGCAGCATTGTGAACTTCTGGCCTTTGAGGCATTGCATCCTCCTTATGTCCCTCACTTGTCTGTCCTTCTCCTGCCACCCTCTGCCAGAGTTTTTATTGCTCGTGAATGGAGTGCAGGATATTCCCCTAGGGTTTTTGCCTTTCCTCCCCCAGCTTAGCCATGAGCTTGTAGGGTGAGATGCAGCTGGTTTCCTGCCGTCCTGGCTGGAGGTGGGAAGTGGGTTTGGATCCTGGAGTGGGACAGAGGTCTGACTGGAAGAGAGAGTTCTCAGGGGATGGGGACAGGGCCCTGGGGTCTGCCTACTTGTGATGTCACGGAAGCCAGGCTGCTCACTGGTTTGGCGTAAAAGTGCCAGGAGCCACACAGCTGTTGGTTCCTGACTGCCCACTGAGACCTTTCTATAACAATGGTCAGCAGTGAGTTTCTCTGGCTGAGGAGGGACCCAACAGCTCAGGTTTTTGCTTTTTTTTTTTCCCAGCAGCTCAGGTTTTAACCGTAAAGCTGCCCTTTCCCCTTACATGGCCCTCCTTAGTCAAAAATCTACACCTGTCCTGCCTGTCCTGATTAGACCGTGAATGCTGCTTTGTTTCCCAGGGAGGCTTGATGGGGGTGTTGGCAGAGACTCTCCACAGGTGGATGGGGGTCCGGGGTCCTGCTACGTCCTGCAGGGTGGGCAGGAGTGCAGCCTAACAGAGTCCTGAGCCCCTTGGGAGTTCTAGGAGCCCCCTCCCTTCCTCTTCTCCCCAGGGGGTGAGGAAGATGGGGGCTCAGGGCAGATCTTAACGTAGTTTGTGTTCGATGGAGGCTCTGCCCCTCCTGAGTGCCCTGTTGTGGAGGTTCCTTTCACTATGGAGATGGGCTGGGGCACTCGGGCTGCTGGGAATCGTGGGAATTGCTGAACCTGTGTTCCCCAGCCCATGGGAAAGGGTGTGCACAGGACTGGGCGCCAGCCCCGGGGTGGGCATGGGTTGAGCTGTCTGCCCATGCGGGCCCTGCCAGGGCACCAACAACCCCACCTGCCGCCTTCCTGAGCTTGGCCCCAGTCCTGCGCAGCCTCTTTTGTCCTTGCCCCGTACCTGTACCTGCTGGGAACAATTCAGCCCCTTCTCTCTGCCTCCTCCCACCTCCCCATCTGAGTGCACCTTTCTCCAGCTACAGAGTCCAAACCTAGGGGGCAGCAGGCCTAGGAGGACTTGAGGTCTTCCTACTCTGTGCATGGCATACGTGTGTGCATGTCTGTGTGTATGTTCTTGTGTCCCTGCCGTGGCTGACTCCTGCGCTCCTCGGCTCCAAGTGGACCCCACGCCTGGCAATCCTTGATGAGAATGCAGAGCTTACTGAGAATTAATCCTGCCAGGAGGTGGGCTGTCCTGGGGTGGAGCTGATTGTCTCTTCCTAGTTTGGGGAGCAGAGTTAGGGTTTAAATCTCGGCCTCATTGATCGCTTCCAGCTACCTCTATTTCACTGGGTGTTGGAGGGCCTGCCTTCATCCGGAAGAAAACCAATGAGGTCATGTCTAGGGTGGATCGTGGACCGTTTAAGGATGGGCCCAGGTGGGTGCGTGTGTAGTGTCTGAGGCTTGAGGACTAGCTGTGGGGCTGGAGCGGGGTGGGGAGCTGGAGCGGGGTGGGGAGCTGGAGAGGTGGGGACAGGTTGGCAAACTCACGGTCCTGTAATACGGGGACATCCTCTCTTACTATATTGGCCTCAGCAGGCGTGCTGCTGGGCCTTTTGGTGCCTTTGTACAAACTGGAAAACGGTGTCCCTTATTCTGGGTGGATTTAGACTGTGTAGCTTGGCAGGCAGAGCAAAGGCTGGATTTCAGACCTCGTTGCACAGGGCACAACCTATACAACACACACAAGGCCCTGGGCTTGGGCCTTGGACCCCCAGTCCAGAGGGCACCGGATGTGGGATGAATGTCTCTGTCTTTCGAAATTCTTGGAAACAGCATGGTTAATGGGTAGAGGAAAAGCAATTGTTGCCCTCTTTTTTCTGATCTGTTGTTGAATGGGGGAGACCAAGACAGAAGCACATCACGTTTCCAGAGTTGGGTGGCACAAGGATCAGGGAGTAGGGAGAAGATGAGGGTCCCTCCTCAGGCTACTGGGGCTGGGATACCAGTCTCTCCCTTAAGTTCTGCGAGGGGCTCCAGATCAGCCCTGCGTCTCCCCACTGCCCTGGACAGAGTTCAGGAGCACTTGCCCTGCACTTTCTCCTTTGGTGAGCACTATCTCCCACGTCAGGCACCCTTGGGAGTCTGTGAGGTCTCCCCACCTGGCAGTGGACATTGTCACCTAAAAAAGAATTTTGTTGTGGCTACTGTAGCCATTTCCCTTCCCTTGAGGGCTGACGTCCTCACCAATCAGAGGAGAAGCCAGGGTCTGGTCCAGTTCTGTGCCCCTGGGCAGGTGGCCCTCCCTCTCTTCCCTAGGTGTAACTGACAAGCTCCAAGGTCTCCTTCGACTCTCAGATTCCAGAGTTGGGGACCTCTAACCCTGCTCCATCTCTCCCCAGGGATGCCGTTCTGAGTGCCTGACTGCCTCGCCCCGAAGGATGGCCTCGGATGGGCGTTAGAGGCACAGCGGCCCCGGGCTCCTGTCCCGTCCATCTGTCTGTTATCGTCTGTCTCTCTTGACATCACCGCAGCTCCACCCCCTCCCGTCCCAGCCCCCAACGCCAGCTTCCTGCGGGCCCAGAGCCGGCATGAACTCTCCCACCGAGTCGGGTAAGAGCTGGGAGGCTGGAGAAGGCACCTGGGGTGGTTTTGGATGTAATGGGCTGTATGGGGATCCAGCCCAGGCCAGCTGACCTTCAGGGTCTGAGCCGTAAGGGAACAAGGGGTCAGGAGTGGAGAAGCATCGTGAGAAAAGGACAGAGGAATACCCAAAGTGATTGACCATGGGGTAGACCTGAAACTGATGGGTTGACGGTCCAGCCTGGCCCTGGGAGGGCATGGGTTCAACTCTGTCCCCAGGCCTGCCCTCTCAACTCGGGGGCCTTCAATTCCGTGCCACCCTGCCCTGTTCACCAAGACAGGCGGGGCTGAGGGGGATGTGTGCCCCTGAACCTCTGCAGGCAGTCCGGGGATGATGTTGGAAGAAGTTCCCTATGATAGCTGAATGTCCAGCTTCCTTTTTGTGGTGGTGTCCTCTCTTCCTGGTAGAGCGTTTCTCTGTGTTCCATACTTTATTCTTAGTGGAGCTTTGCAGGGCCTTCAGCCTTAGCCTGTGTTGGGATATGTGGTATTGGGGTGGGCATGCAGTGACATGTTGGCGGAGGAGACTTGGCTCTCTCCTTTGAGTCCAGGTAGACATGCCCTGGACATGGGAGAGTCCTAATTTGGGGTCTCTGAGGTTTCTTATTCCCCTCTGCTCCTGGGAGCCTGCCTAGTGCTTCCAGAAATAGTCTATGGGTGGGACTCCAGGCAGCTTTGTGTACGGGTGGGTCTGGGTTTGTGCCCATGAGGATGTGTCCAAATGGCCTGAGCTGGACCCTCAGGAGTTTCACAGGGGGGTCTTGGGTCAGTGTGGTCAGAGTAATAACTGCCTTCCCTCCTTGGCTGTCTTCTTCTGCACAGACTTAAAGGATCAGAGTACATCTTGCTCAACTTTAACCCCCCCCACAGGCCATCCAGTCACTTAACATCTTCTTCTGTAGGGGTGGGAGCTATTTCTCCTTCTTTGGAGATAGGGAAACTAGGGCCTAGAGACCAAAACCCATTTGCAGGATGGTACTGAAGCAGCAGCAGGGAGGAATCCAGGCCCCTTCCCCTCTCATTCCCTGTCCTTGTCACTGTGCTAAATCTCATGCTTCCTGTTGTGAGGACCCCCTGCTGGCAACCTGTGGCCCTGACCACAGCCCCAGGGCTTCCAGCAGATTCGATTCAGGGAAGCCGAAGCTGGTGGGATTGCTTGGCTTTGTGACATTTGTTTTGGTCAAGGCTGTGCCCCCTCCCCTTTCCCTTTCCAGCATGACATACCCCGGGCACAGACAGAGCAGAGTGCCAGCTGGAGAAGGCTGGGCTCCTGAGACTCACCAGGTTAGCTTTGCTGATGGGCCCCCTCCTGCAGGGTCTGTGGCTTCCCCTCAGATTCTCCCGCCTCTGCCTGCCTTCATTCCCCTCGCAGGGGCTGTGCCAGGTGTTAGACGCGGAGAGGTCTGCGTGACTCTGGTGCTGGAGGGGAGCTGCCCTGACTTCCTGCTTCCTCCTCTGAGGCTGGGCTGGCAAAGGGAAGGAGAGGCCTGGTGGGTTCTTATCAGCCCCTCGGCCATCTCAGCTGGACACTGCCCCTTGCAGGATCAGTTGTGCCCGGCAGGGGTGCCAACCGCTCCCTTCCTCTGAGCTACTCTGCTGACCTGTCCAGGAGCCACTTCCAGTCACACCGGGCCTGGGGTCTAACCCTTGGCCAAGGGAACAGGAGCCTCCCAGAGGCATCCGTTGGTGGCTTGGGGAGGACGTTTTCCACCTTTGGGATTTTATTCCCCTACAGTGAAAGGCTAAGATAATCATCCTCAGATCAGGTCGGTGGGTTTTCCACAGGCAGGTGGTCCGAGTCCCCCTTGTAGCCACTGGTGCCAGGGCTGGCAGGGGCTGGAGGTGTCCATCTGCGCTGAGCCGGGCCAGGAGGGGCCTCCAGAGTGGGGCCTATGGAATTGGCCGAGCCTCCTGGCTGGCTTTCCCACTCCCCCCAGCAGGGGGAGATGCCGTCTTCTCGTGTTCAGGAAGGAGGGAGAAAGGGAGGGGGCCAGAGATTGGGAAGCTGGTTTTAGGACTGTGGCCAGACCTCAGAGCTGGGATCGTAGTCGTCTGTCGTTGTTCAGGGCAGCGCCCTGAGGCCTTTCCCACCGAGTTTTCCCGGGGCTCCGGTCCTGGCTCTCCCGCTTGTGGAGTTGCAGCTGCTCTGGCCCAGGGAGAGGGCCAGCCTCCACACAGCCTCCCCCTTCGAGGGGCCCAGCATCTGCCATTCCCAGAGCTCAGGGTGGCATCTGGGCTGGGGCTGCGGGTGTCCGGCGCCGGGCAGGAGCCTGGAAACCACATGCTTGGACCCCACGGAAGTCAAATGAAACCATGAATTGTAGCTGGGTGTCCACATCCCGGGTAGACACCTCACAGGGCGCCCCAGGAAGAGCATGAGGCTGTGGGGCTGGGGATAGAGGTGGGGATGAGAATGGTTAGTACCCGGCGCCTGGGTGCCCCGGCCCCTGAGCACCTCCCACCCCCTCCCGAGACTCACTTCTCTTTCCTTAGGGCGCAGAACGGCAGGCCTGGGTGAGGGGCAGTTTCCCTCCATTTCTCTCAGTGCAGCTTTCCTGTTTGGAAAAGAAAAATAGAAGATGGTCCATCCCAGCCTTCATAGCAAACAAGTTAGTAAGAGAGCACATTCCGGGTGAGGGGTGGCAGGTAGAGATTTCGAGAGATTTACTTCTGGGGCTCACCCGTCCTCCCCGGGGAGTGGGAGCTGATCCACTTACCTCTGGGCTGGGCCGAATGCCAGCGTTTGACCTGATTTGCCTCTCTTGCAGTCTTGGGCGTACAGGCAGAGGCCATTGATGGGGCTGCCCGCTTCCCTGAGGAGGCCACTGCCTGGGGTCTGGCTTCTCTTCGGGCAAAAGGGGACTTGAGGAGTGAGGCTTTATTTTCGTTTCTGCTCCCCTTAGTGGGACTGAAGGACTGACAGAATGTGCCCCCTGGCCAGCATGGAAGAGCTGCCCTGGGGCCTGGGCCCACTCTGGTCACTGCCCTGTCCTCCATGCCGTTGCCCAGAGGCGAGGGCAAGGGTGAGGCTTGAGCCAGTCTGTGTGGCGACAGGGCCCCAGGAGAGAAGGTGGCCAGGTTCCTTAGCCCCAGCTTGGGAGGGAGAGAAGCTTCATGACAACACCTGCCTGCCCAGCACCTCCCAGCTCTCTGCACACTTTCTCTCCTTCCCTTTCCCGGCTGCCCCCTCCTTTCTGGGTGACCAGAGAAACTGGGGCATAGGCGTGGGGTGGAGCCAGGAACCTCGGTGTCCCGCCTCCCAGCCTTGGGCTCAGCCTCTGAGCCCCCGGGGAAGGCGGAGAAAGTGGGTCAGAGTCGGCGTGGGGCGGGGGTCTGGGAAGTGGACTCTGGTGTCCCTTCTCCACTGAGATGCCCCCCTGGCACACCTCTGCGCTCACTGTAGATCAGGATCCGCCCCACTCTCCCCTCCCCTGTCTCATCATTCCAAAGGGATTGAAGGCTTAGCACGGGACGCCCAGAGGAGGCAGGGTCAATCCTGAGGGGATGTGCAAGATGCCAAAGTAGGTGTTCACGTTCTTCCCAGATTTGGTCTCAAATGAGAGGGTTCAGCCAGCACCTAGCATGGGACCTGGCGCATGGCAGCTCCTGGGCGATGCTGACAGGCTCCAGCATGACTGGGCTCTAAGGGCAGGAGAGAACCGGAGGGCAGGCAGGCCCGATATCTCCAGGACCCCAGGGCAGCTGGCACCCCACACTCCATCTGCGGTGCTCCCCGGCCAGCCATTGGCTTTTTTTACTGTGCACAAAGCAGACTTTGCTTTTTTCTTATTGGTCAGGCCCCCGCTCCAGCCTTTTGAGCCCGGGAAATGGGAGCCTTCAAGAGCTCAAGGAGCCACATCAGGTTCTCCTCCTCCAGATTTAGAGGGTTAGGAGGCCTGAGCCCAGCCTCCAGGGGAGGGAGCAGAGTCAGCAAGGTCATTGCGGCACCAAGGAGGGGTTGGTGCCTGCTCCTAATGAGGCTCCTATAACCCACGCTTTGTGGGTGTTCTGTAAGGTTTGTGGGATGACACGGGAGAGCTAGATGCGTGGGCATGGAGAAGAGACATGAACCACAAGGAGAGGGGCTATAAAGCAAGAAGGATTGAGGTTAGACGTTAGGAAGACTTTGTTGCATGACTTGAATCTCCGAAGAAAAAAAAAGACACTTGTCCCCATCCCAGGCCTCCTCTCTTATTCCCCTGGAGGATTCTGGGAGCTACACTGAGGATTGTCTGGCTGTGTCTGACACTTCACTTCCCACTTCAAGCTGTTACTGGAAGTCATAGTAGTGCTGGGAACTGCCCCGAGTCCCCGGCTCTGGCCACCTCTGGGTGCCCAGTCTCCTGGGTGCTCCCAGCTTTCCTAAACAGGGAGTTGTGTTTCCTTAGGTTTCTGACTGCTCCACGTTCTGGGGCCCCCGCTTTTGAGTCACTGTCACCGATGATTTCCTCTCTTCCAGAACAGGGCTGCCCTACTATACTCTCCTGTGCCTGGGGCAGGCAGAGAGAGCCAGGACAGGGCTAGCCAGCCCTTCTGGTTGCTTTCAGCGTGGGTGGGTGGAGTCCTGGCTGGGAGGGGCTGCCGCCCCCAGCTTTCTGGGTTCCCTTGAGTCTGCTGCCTGTCACCCGTTAAGGAGACCTTGACCTTCCCTTCCCTTGCTCTTGAGAGAGCCTGGTTGGCTAGGATGAGGTTGGGGCAAGGGGTGCTGAGCGAAGTCCCCAGACCTACCCTGAAATGTCCACCAACTCCAGACCCCTGTGGGGAGCACTGCTCCATCACCAGTTTTCTGGAGTCCGCCCTGGCTGAGAAGCTGAGGCTCCAGAGCTTTGTTTCGTTCCTGTTGACCTCCAACTACCTCAGTATACATCTTGCCAGCCAGTCTAGGGCCTGGGAAAGCCCACCTCTGCCACTTACCCATCCATGTGATCCCCCCACCTGAGGGCAGGAGGCCCCTTTGCCGTCCCCAGCTGGCAGGAGCCACAGCTACTGTGTCCTTGGTTGGCCAACTCCTCCTGGGCTCCCGACAGGAGGGTGAGGTCATCCAGTCCAGGGAGAGGACAGGTGTCCCTGGCTCCATGCCTAGAGTTGGGGGCAAAGGGGGCCAGGAGGGGGCTCCAAAATAGCAACTGTGACATCAGGAAGGGGGAGGGGGACACAGACCCAGGAATAACCAGGCTATTAAAAGGCTCCAGTGAGGTCAGGGGGCCAAGTGGGATCTCTGTATCCGTGGGAGGTACAACCTCAAGAGGAGGGATGGGCCAGCAGTGGGCTGGGTAGGCGGGTGTCACCAGTCCTCACGGCGCTCTAGCCTTAGGTCCCAGCAGGACCCCAGGAGCCGGGGCTGCTCTGCCAGGCCTGGGGCTGGTGGCTGGTGGGGAAGGGCTGGATGCTGGCAGCCCCTTGACTCTTCTTGGAGGGGCTCCAACCTCAAGTCTCTTCCTACCTGGGTACTGGGGGTCATTATACCTGTTAATGGAAACCCTGGGGCAGCTTCGTGTGCTCCCTGTGCAGGAGGCAGTGGGCTGTGGTGGTTAGAGCTCAGACTTGAACTTCAGACATCCCAGACCTACCACTGAAACAGCTGTATGACCTAGGGTGAGCGACTTCATCTCTCTGTGCCTCTGTTTCCCCGTCTGCACCTCTCTTCTGAGGTCATCGTGCAGAATAAACGAGGTGATGTATGTGCTGCTCTTAGCATTACACCTGGCACATTGCCACAGGAAGAGCTACCTGTGCTCTGAGAACGGGCAGGTGCTCCCAGGTGCCCTTCCCTGGGTGGGGTGAGGCCTGTCCAGGAAGAGTCTCCCTGCCCCCTGGAAGGAAGCTGAGCAGCCTCTGGAGGTGACACCCACTAATGGGTAGGAGGGAGCTGCCATTTTGCTGCTGCTCAGGGGTCTCCCTGCTGGTCGAGGGGGTGGGGGAGCCACCTCCCAGCTCGGAAAGAGGGCAGAAATTAAATCAACTCCCATCCGTCGGCTGTTAGAGGGACTCCAGGGAAGATGCAAGTTTAGGCCAGGTGGCCCTGTCTGCCACCCTCTCCCAGACCCTTCCAGTTCCTTTACTCGCTCTGGATGGCGAGAGGGCAGATAGAGGATGAAATCTGCCTTTTTGGTCTCCAGCCCCTCGCCTGCCAAGAGCAGCGCCAGAGCTGCTCCCAGATGCGTGGGTATTCGAGCGTGTGCCCTTCCCCAGCGCAGGCTCTGGCCACCCGGCTCTGTGGCGTTGGCCCTGAATGCAGGCCCTCCCCTGTGCCCATCCCCCCGCCTGGCGCTTCCTCCTGGGGTGGAACGCGCCTCCCCTCCCCCACTTGGGGCCTCCGCCAGGCCCGGGCTCCTGGCAGCCGGCCGGCGGCTCCCTGAGCATGCTCCGCCTATTTATAGCAGGGCCCTCCCCCAACTGCTATTTCAGTCTCCTGCCAGCTGCCGGCGGCTCATTCGGGAAGGAGGAGCAGGGAGCCGGGCCCAGAGCTGTCACCCAGGGCTGGGAGGGAACACAGAGAGCCCGCCTGCCTGCTCAGCTCCCCTTCCTGTCCGCTGAGTGCTCCTGGGAGCTCTGGAAGGGCCAGTGGTTGGATGCCCCTCTAGCAGGCAGCTGGGCCTGTGGCTCCGGGGCTCCTGGCTCCTCCTGCCGCCTGGAGTGCCCAGGCCGGATGAGGCACCTCCCCACAGCGCGGGTCCCAACAGCAGTGGCCTGAGGGAGCCCCTGAGTAGCGAGGGCCCCGCCCAGCCACCTTCCCTTTGGCCGACTCCCGCCTCAGGCGGCCCCCTGCCGGGCATGCTGCTGGTGCCCAAGGCTCAGGGGCTTGTGGAGATGCTGCAGACCATCTATGAGACGGAATCCTGTTTCTCAGCAGATGGGATGCCAGGCCGGGAACCATCCTTGGAAATCCTGCCTCGGACCCCTCTACATGGCCTCCCTGTGGCAGGTAAGTGCCTCGGTGTCCCCGCCTGCCCTCTGCCATTGGGCATCCTTGTCTCTGGGGCTGAGCGTCTGGCTCCAAGTCTTGCCCAGATGGGGTCCTGCTTAGATCTTTCTGGAGGTCTTTGTTGCGGATATGTGCAGTCAGGGGAGGTGTGCTGACTGGGATGGGCTTCCCTGCTCTCCCTGGGCCAAAACCTGCCCTCCCACCATGCCCTCCAGCTGCACTCCGCTGCATCTCTTCGAGTCCCTTTGGCCTCCGGCAGGGTCGACACCGGCTGCTGGGGGCTGTGGATTACTAGAGGATCCTGGCCTAGTTGGCACCATGGTCAGAGGGGAGGAAGTGGGTCAGTGACCTGCCTCCAGGCTGTCTGCTCCCCGGGTCTGGACAAGGGAGGAACCCATAGCCGGAGTGTCCATAAGAATAAAGGCTACCCCCATTCCTCTGGCTGGGTTCTTAGGGTCAGAGGGTCCAGTGCAGAGATTGCTGCCAGTCCCCGGTCAGGAGTGCCCTGGGAACCAGACACCTGGGGAGGAGGCTTGATGCAGTTGTGGTGGAGGTAGGCAGAGGCTGGCAGCTGGGATGTTGGGGGTCTTGGCTGCCTTGGCTTCTGGCTCCCCCATATCTCTCCTTCCCCTGAGCTTTGGTTTATTCTCAACACATGAGGATGAGGGAATGTAACTCAGGCTCATAGGGCTTGAGGACTCCCTAGCCCTCCCTCCTTCTCAGCAGGGACTTTTTTGGCTCTTGGCTGGGGGTGGCGTCCCCCAGAGCCAGGCCACTCCTTCCCTCCCTCCCAGGAACCTGTTGGCAGCATCAGGCCTTCCTGGCACAGCCTCCCCACCAGGCCGGCACCACAAGATGCTTCCTCTAGGGAGGGGCCTGCTGGACCCATGCCCGCTTGGCCCCTCCTGGCAGTGGCTTGGCACTTGGGTGTGGGTGTCTGTGTGTGTATGTATGGGGAGTCTTTGCCTCTGGATACGGGGGTGTGGGTCCCAGGCTTTGAACTCTGGAAGGTGGGAGCCATGTGCCCGTGCAAGTGCCAGTGATTTTGGCTCTAAGCTGTCCAGGGATAAGGTTGCAGCTGGACTGGGATGTGTGAGAGGATGGAGGTTTGGGGAACGTTTGGAAAAGCCTTCAAACCAAGCCTACCATCTGCCTGAGCAGGGATGCCCGTGTTGTCTCCTAAGGTCACAGCATAACCCTGGGGACCAGCCCTGAGAGTGCCCGTGCAGGCCCCTGGGATGGGGGGTGGAACCTTGGGGCCAGCCGTGCAGTCTCTGCACAGTGCCCTGGAAGGGGTGTAAATGCAGAGGGCCGTTCTAGCCCTGGTGTAGTGGAGCCCACAGCTCTAGCTAAAGACCTGCCTGCTCACTCCTACCCTGAAGCCTCTGGGAGTCAAGGTGGTCCCTTGCCAAGCAAAGGGCTGACTGTGCAGAGCCTCTGCTTGGGGGGTGGTTCTACCCCATTTGGCAGATGCCATATCAGTCCACCCATCCTGTCCCCACTGCCCCTTGCCTCCCAGAAGCAGTTGGCGGTTGGCCTGAAGTTTCCTCCTCAGCATGTTCTCTCATCCTCTTTCAAGTTGGGCCCCAGAGTCCTTGCAGGCTGGAGCCCCGCTGATCCCATCCCTTCCCTAAGGCTCCCCGTCCCTGCATAGACGCCCCCCAGCCAGTCCCTCCCCCCGCCCGCCCCAACACATGCACACTGCCTAGCCTTCTGAGCGGTGGCGTGGTCCATGCTGGCAGGAGGGAGGCGTGAGTCACCTCAGCGGCTCGGGGAGAGGGCTAAGAATGTTCCCCCTGCGCAGCTCTGATGCTGTGTCTGTGACGCGGCTGGGGACAGATATAGGCCTGGAGCTCGGCTGCCTTGTTTTTTTTTTTGGACTCTGGAATGTAAATAGATGTTTCAAATAGAAACGCTTTAACCTTTGGGTTAAAAAAAAATCCACCCCGGATAAACACGGCCATGAGGGCCAGGCAGCCTGGTGTTCCCCCCCCGCCAACCCTCCCCCGCCGCCTCCTCTCTCCATCTCTTGATCAGTCTCCAGACAGGATGCAAAAGCCTGTTTAAAAAAAAATCCACCCCGGATAAACACGGCCATGAGGGCCAGGCAGCCTGGTGTTCCCCCCCCGCCAACCCTCCCCCGCCGCCTCCTCTCCATCTCTTGATCAGTCTCCAGACAGGATGCAAAAGCCTGTGGCTAAAAAAGCAGGTGTCCAGGGACGCTTCTTGGGCAGTGTGTGTTGCCAGGCCTCCCCAGCCCGAGGGGTTGAGGAAAGGGGGCTTTCCAGGGTGGGTGTCTGCCCTGAACTCTTTGCCCACTCCAGCAGTAAGTCTTTGGAGCCCTATTTTAGGGGCATCCTTGGCTCTCTGGACTGTCTGGTGCACACTTAGCACAGTGCCCGGCACATGGATGAATGAATGTTGCTTGAGGGGACTGGCATCCAGGGTTGACAGCAGGATTCCTGGGCTCTATTCTGGGGCTTGGCCCTCTAGGTGAATAGACAGATATGGTAAGTTGCCCTGGTGGGTGAGCCAGAGTCTTGGCAGGCGAGCCCACGAAGGATGTGGGGTGCTCTCCTCTGTTCCTGCTTGAGGACGGGGACAAAACACAGCTTCTGCTAGTGCTGCCAGGTCTTCCTTGATGGATGGGGTCTCTGCCCGGCTCCTCCCGCAACAGCCCAGCACACGGTGGACACCCCTCTGATACAGGCTTGGTCCCGGCTCGGGGAGCCCAGGGGCTTGAACTCTGGTGTGGGATTCCCAAGGATGCAATGCTGGGGGATCCCCGGCCTCCCTTCTGTTGGGCCTTGGATTTCCCTCTGGCCTGGACTGGGCAGCGCGCTGCTGATTGGGCAACGTGTAGGATGTTCAAAGCAGGCGTGGAGGAGGAGTCTTCTTTCCCCAGTGGGGGAGGGTGTGACTCCTGCTTATGCCAGGAAGGGATGCTATGGATGTTGGGACGTGCCATGGGGTTTGGGTTTGGTATTGGGGTTTCCCCCGGATATTCTTATTCACGTTCTTCATACCATTCCAGGCTTGGCTAGGTAGGTGGGTGTGTAGGCATAGGGGTGTGGGTAGGTCGGAAGTGCGAGACTGGGGTGGGAGGGGAATTAATATTATAATCTACTAAATGATGGGTGTTAGGGTGCTTTCCTTACCTTATCTCTCTTGGAAAGGTATTAATAGCTATGTTTTACAATGGAGAAGGATCTGAGAAGTTAAGGAACTTGGGCAAGGTCACAGAGTAAATGACGGCTGGGCTTCAGACTCAGGTCTTTGTGTAGGGCGACGTCTAGCCCATACAAGAGCTTCCCTGTACAGATTTTTTTAAAGGCGGCCCTTCTTCCAGGTGGCTATATCCTCAAGCCAGAGTGCATGGCTTAGCACTGGGAGCCTGGGCTAGACTTCAGCCCCCAACTTGCCCCTTCAGTTGGGTGCCCTTGTGCAGTACACAGCCTGCACAACCTTATGGGGTGGGTCTGTCTTTGTTGCTTCCAAAGTTTGTGCTCCTCGACAAGAGAGACCATTCCGGCCTTGTGGGGCTCCTGAGGTTTCTGGGAGAAGACTGTTTTCTACAAATACAGGGGGCCACTGGATCAGCTATTTCCCTCCCTGTAGGGATTTCGGCCCAAGGGGGGAGAAGGGGCCTCAGGAACAAAGTTGAACACCCTGTCCCATTCAGACAGCCTCCCCTGCCCCCGTCCCCTCCTACCCCATCCCCTCTTCTTGTTTTTGAGACCCTCAGCTGTCCCTTCCCTGCTGCACAGCTGCCAGACAGGAAATCAGATTAACCGTGTCCACGCACACAGCTGTAACAGCTGTCAGGTTGGCAGCAGAAATGCCGCCAGCGGGGGGACACTGTGAGAAAGTAGTTCTCAAACTTTCAGTTGCCACAGAATTACCGAGGGGAGATATTAAAATGCGGATTCCCAAGCCTTACCCCCCACCCCAAGGTTTGGATTCCATAGGGCAGCCCAGGAACCAGCATTTTTAACACATCTCAGACGATTTTGATGTGAGTAGGCTCAGACCATGCTTGGAGTATGGGCAGGTGTCCTATGGACAGGGGTCATGGGGCCTAGCAACCTGCCAGTGGATGTCACCAGTCTCCCTAGAAGGCCTCGATGGGCTCTGGGACTCTTGGGAGAAGGCCAGCTGCAGAGGGAGGGAGGCTGTTGCCTCAGTCAGATTCAAATCCAGCTCCCAGCAGCCTGGCAGTCTGGAGACGGAGGATGTCTTAAGACACTGGGGAGCAGGTGTCTAAATCCCAGCGGGGCAGAGGATTATGACAAGTGGCCGGGGGGACAGGGCGCTCTGCTGGATGCTCCGGGCTGGGCTGTGCTCGGGGAGTAGTGCAGGCAGAGCTCCTGCCCTGGAGCCCCTGCTGTCCACCCCAGGTGTGGAGCGGGCAGTCCCAGCAACATCTGCAGACTTTGAACGGTTAGTGTGCCTTTTAATTGCCTCTAGCTTAGTGCCCAAGTGTTTCCTGGAAATGGCTGGGCTGGGAGAAGTGAGTCTACTTCTCCTCCAGAGAGCTGCTCAAGACCAGTGACTAACTCGGTTTTTGCCGGTGAGAGATGCTTTGTGCCTTCCACCAGGGCTCTGCATCCCTTAAGCTTAAGGTCCTTGAGAGACACAGTCTACCTCAGGGTTTCTGGGGGTTCCGTTCACTTGGCCCCCTTTTCCCCTGCACTCCCGGCTCTGGGGTTCTGGGGCCAACCAGGTCTCCCATCTAGATCCCTGGATCCTTCATACGGAGTTTGGCTCCCTGCTCTCATTAAGTTCAGGAATAGCCTTCAAGATTTCTCCTGGGGCTTCCCTGGTTGCGCAGTGGTTAAGAGTCCGCCTGCCGATGCAGGGGACGTGGGTTCGTGCCCCGGTCCGGGAAGATCCCACATGCCGCGGAGCGGCTGGGCCCGTGAGCCATGGCCGCTGAGCCTGCGCGTCCGGAGCCTGTGCCCCGCAACGGGAGAGGCCGCAGCAGTGAGAGGCCCGCGTACCGCAAAAACAAAACAAAACAAAAAAAGATTTCTCCTGGTTTTTGGCGGGAGGCAAGAGAGAACCAGAAGACCCAGGGTTAAGCCCCGGCTCCTCCGCCTCCTTTCCAGGTGACTTTGGATGAATTTCTTCCATCTCTGGCTTTACTTTCCTCCTCTGTCAACTGGGGGAGTTGAGTGGCTGATCTGGCTGGCACTTCTTCCTTCAGTGACATTCTGAGTCTTTGACATCAGTTTCACGTTGCTTCTGCCTAAGAGGGGCTTCGGGTCGCCCGAGTCCTGGACCCCGGTGGATGTAGAATGGTACTGGGGAGAGGGGTGTTGCCTTCAGCAGGCACAGCAAAGTGAGATACCTGGCAAGGCTTTCTGAGTGCCGGGAGCTGGGGCCCAAGAGCAGGGACCAAAGCTTGTGTTCACCTGTGTTAAGTAATGCTTTTAAGGGACTGAGGGATCCCACCGCTGTGGGCTGAGCCTCGGAGGACAGGGTGGCCCTTCTTGGAGCTAACAAGGCAGGGGATGCCGGAGAGACAGGCTAGAAGCGCTGCTGTCGGGAGGAGGCTCTTCCCGGGGATGCCTCCTCCAGCGCTGGGATCCAGCGGCCGGCCGCTCCAGCTTGTGTTGTGTGGGGCCCACCGGAAGGGCTTTGACTGGGACAGGACCACAGAGTGACCTTGGGACGGTCTGAGATGAGAGCGCTAAGAGAGCTTAGGCTTCACTAGACCGCCAGAGGGGTCCAGGGCACACAAAAATGTCAGGAGCCATTAATAGCCTCTACTAGTACCTCCTGAGATTTTCCCAGGCTCTGCTCCAGGCTCCACTGCACGTGTTATTTCTCCGGAGCCCTAGCAGCTCTGGGAGGTGGGTGCTATTCTTCCTCCCATTTCACAGATGCCCGCACACAGCACAAGGAGGGGCTTGGTGTCTTGCCCTAGGAAGTGGCAGAGGCTGACCTGAACCCTGGTGTTCTCTTATTCCAGAGCCCTCGCTCCTAACCATTATGTGATGTGTGTTGGCTTGCACTGCATGGGGAGTTGGGAAAATTGCTAGGTGAGTGTCATCCCCAGCTCGCACATGTGGAAATACTGTCTGCATTGTGGTAGAACCTGTCGAGCCTAAATTGGCCTCCCTAGGCACGTAAGAGCACAGAAATAGATCATGGGAAACCGTCCTTGGTGGGGAGGGGTCATCGGCGTCATGGGGAGGAGTGTGAAATGCTGTTCCCCGCCTCCTTCCAAAATCCCTCCAGGCCAGCAAGGGGACAAGAGCCTTTTCCCATTCTCCAGAGGGACGGAACGAGGTCATTTCACGTTTAAGGAAGCTGCTGACACCCCAGACTGCTGAGGGAGCTCCTGAGGGCCTGGGTGCTGGTGGAAGGCACTGCCTGCCCTCTAGGGTGGGCTGCCAGCCTGCTGCTCTCCAGAGGGGCCGGTTCTCTGGGGCTGGCTCTTGCTGAGCACCTGGGATGCCCCGCATCGGAGTTAGCACTGCATAGGTTAGTGTTCAGATGGAGCTCGCCTGAGCTGGGAGTCAGGACACCTGGGTTTGAGGCCCTGCTACTTAAATGGTGAGATCTCCTGCACAGCAGCCTGAGAGGCTTGGTTTCCTTGTCTGTGACACGAGGCAGCTGAAACAGATACCTCCCCTTTCTCCCTCTTCGCTCTTTTTGTTGGGGGTAGTAGCTCTTCAGATCCGGGGCTTATCTGCAGAGGCCTCATTTTCATCCTGGGTAGACATTCCAAACCGCTTAATACACCCCTCCTTCAAACTCTATGTACCCTGGCTCCCCTCCTGCCCCCCGGCCTTCTGTGGCCGGTGGCTTCTGGGAGCAGGGTCTTTTTAGAGCCAATTGTTAAGCTTCTTAGGTCTGCCAGGTCGGTCCACACACTGTGGTGCTCCTCCCCCTCCAGTGCTTCTCCAGGGGAAACTCAAGGTACCATTTCCTTGCTGCTAGGGTTTGGGTCACAGGGATACTGGAGTTGGTGACTTCTCCAAGAGAAGGCTGGGAGCTGGGGCATGGCCTGTGGTGTGTTCAGAGCGGGAGGAAGGCTTGACCTTGGTTTTTATTTTGAACCCTTTTCCCAAAGGTGCTGCTAAAAACCTGCTCTTGGTGTCCTAGAACCCCTTGTCTGCTCGGGGGCAGTGTCCCTTTGCCTGGACACTCTCTTTTTAGTCTAGGCCTGTGCTGGCAGTCATCCCAGAGGTTACCCTGTCAGCACCTGCGTCACCCTCCCCCCCCCCGCCCCCGCCGCCCCAAGGAGTCAGGGTATCCCTGGCTGTGCTGCCCAGAGAATCTGCTGTGGGAGCCCCCGCTGGGCTGGTGGGGCAGTGGGGTTCATGGAGAGGTCGGAAGCCCAGCTAGATGGGAAGGAAGTGTCACTAAAGTATCACTGGCGCTGCTCAGTTGTACCCATGAGCTGGGCAGAGTGGTCCCCTCTAAGCCAGAGCCTGGTGTGTGCGGGGCCCTTCTGATGGCTGCCCACCCAGCTGCCTGGGCTGGGGCTTCTCCGGGGAGGTATTGTTGGTTAGTCCTTCCGACGGCCGGAGGACAGGACGCTCTTGCTGCCAGTTCCTAAGGCCACAGCTCCCAGGAGGCAGGGTCAGAGTCCCCGGAAGGGGAGGAGTGTGGAGCAGGCGACCTGGACCCTTCTGTCTACCTCTGCAGGAGGTCCCTGTGTCAGTTACTGGCTTCCTCTCCACTTCTGCAGCTCTCCGTCAGGAGGAGGCCTGGGGTAGGAGGCCGTGCCCTCCCATGTGACCCCTTCCCAGACCTTTGCTGGCCAGAGTCCCCAGCCTGTCCTCTTAGGGACCAGTGTTCCTCCATCTACTTTCTTCCCTTTCCAGAGGTCCTGCCACCTTTCTCAGTCCACCAGGAGGCGGTCGAGAGCCTCCTCCTATCATGACACTCCCATTTCCCCTTCCAGGTGCTTGGTTCTCAAGGCAGCCACTGCCACCCCCTCTGCTCATGCTAAGCTTGCAGAGGGCACAGATCCTCGAGGGGGAGCAAGGCCAGCCACACTCTAGGTTTCCTGCCCAGAAAACTGCATTTGGGGGGCTCTGTGCCTCCCCCGACCCTTTCCCTGACTCCAGCTCTCCAGCCGCAACCCCTTCCATCTTGGACGGAGCCGGGTTACTACCTGCAGACCCACGGGCTGCTGCATCCTGTCCAGGCCCCAGAGGGCCTGCAGATTAATATTCCCAGTCGCTCGTGCTTCCTGCTTGTGTGGGAACAAGGCTGTGTGGCAGAGCCCGCTGGCCGCCCCGCCACCTGCATACCAATGGGACTGAGGCTGCTACTGCAGCATAGGACCTAGCATCTCTGCCGCGGCGGCAGCGGTGGCAGCGGCTGTGCAGGAGCCCTGGTGGGAGAGTCCCCTCGCCTGAGCCCATGCCCTCTCTGCAGGGCTCCTGCAAGGGAAGCCAGCACTGCTGGCGGCAGTTCCAGCCCAAGCAGGGTTATCTGCTGGGAGCCAGGAGCACTTGGACCCCTGCCCTACCCTGGGCGGGCGGGCGGGCGGGCTGGCATCCGGCTCCCGCAGCCCCAGCACTGCCGGGAGCGGCAGGTTGAAGCCTGTCCACCTCTTGGCTGAGTGATCAGAGTGCCATGGGCCAAGGCAGCCTTGCCTAGGAAGAGATAACACTCCGGCCAGCCTGGGACCTTGCTGAGTGTTTCCAGGGCTGGGGACACCTGAGGCTGCCTGCTGGTTCCTTGCTGCCACCCTACTTTTGCACCCTGGACGGGGCCGGCCACCTCCAGAAAGGGCCTCTGTAGTTTCCCAGGGCCTTTCCTCCTGGTGCTGGGGCAGGACATGGGTTAGGAGGGAAAGTGAGTGAGTGTGTGTGTGTGTGTGTGTAACCCCACCCTCCTGGTCACATCTGGCCACTCCTGCAGATGTGGCTCTGGCCTTGTGGCCGCAGAGTCGTCAGTGTGGCTGGCGGGCAAACCACAGAGGAATGTGCCCGGCAGTGCTGGGGGAAGATGGGCTAATGGGGAGCATGAAAGACACTATGCTCAGGCTACCTTCCCTCTCCCATCTCCAGTGGGTCCCAGGAGCCATGTTCAGCCATGAGGGTAGCATGGCCTTGGCCTTCAGCAGGCCTTGTCCCTGCCTTGGGGGGACACTCATTCAGTGCAGGCTCCCTGGAGAGATCCAGGCGCACAGACTGCAGTGGGTGTGGGAGCCTTTCTTAGCTCAGCCCTTAAGCCCCCCTCCCGGCTTCTTCTCCACTCCTGATAAGAGATGGCAGTGGGGGCCTGGGCAGAGGCCTGCTCGCGAGGGCAGGGGACACCGGCAGCCGTCAGGATGGTGGGGTCTTTCCTTCTGCAGGCCTGGGCTGGAGTGGGCCTCCTTGCCACCGGAAAGTCTGCCCAGCTCCCTGTGGCCTCCCTGGGCTGGAGCGGGGAAAGTGAGGGTTGTCTTTGGAGAAAGAAGTGGAAAAGAAACAAGACGGTCTGGCCCTGCCTCTCTCACTTCCTCCTTTCCAGGCAGTGGGTAGCTTGCCTTCCCTTTCCTGCAGGCGTCAGGAGGCTTTGTGGGGTGTGGGCTGGGCTTGGGGCTCCCTGCTGGCGTGGTGTTTGCCCAGTTGCCTCGGCAACCACAGGGAAGTGGTGGAGAGTGACATTCAGTGACCAGAGGACAGTATACAGGGATCCAGAGGTCGAGACCCATCTTTCCCATAAGCCCATTGGAATCTTTTGCCACTTCCTGGGGCCCCTTGGTCCATGGTCCACATGGGGGCCTGGACGCAAGGTCTTGGGACCCAGCAGGTCCCTCCACCCCTTTCCCCTTTCCCTGCGGGTTCTCCCTGGGACTGGAGTTCTGAGATCTCTGCCTTGGCTCCAGCCGGCCCCCCCTGCCATTACCCTTCTTCCTGTCTGATTCCCTTTCCTTTCCTGTCTCCTCCTCCCACCTCCTCCCTGCGCCTGCCCGCCCATTCTCTCTCTCTTTCCCCCCTCCCCCCAGGCACAGCTGCTGTTTGGCTCACTCTATATATAGCGGCATTTTTCAGGGTAATTACAATAAAACTGTTGAAAGGAGATAATCCAGCAAAGGAAGCGAGTCTGACTCCCAGCCCCCTCCTGTCCCTGGTTTGGTGCAGCCCTGCACGCCCCCCCCTTTTCCTGCGGCCTCCTGCTCCCACCCCACCCCGTATTCCCATAGCCTCTCCTGCCCGCCCTATCTGCTCTAGCTGAGTGTGGGGCAGAGAAAAGGGGAACGAATAGGGATGCCCAGAGGGTCTCCACAGGCCTCTCCTGGGCTTACTGAGGTCCCTGGCCGCTAGCCACATTAGTTCTAGAACTAACATCTGTGCCTCGGTTTCTCCTGTAGTATATAGGCCTCTTGGCAGGGATTGTGTGGTGTTGAGAGGTGGGGGAGGAGGCACAGGAAGGACGATGGTTAAAAGGATAGGATTTGGAGTCACGTCTTGGTTCATTGATCACCTGGCTGTATGTCTTTGGTCATGTTACTCACACCTCTCTAAACCTCAGTTTCCTTATCGCAAAAGTAATTCACATAAAACGCCCAGTGGCCTTAACTATCAATGACGATATTCTCTGTTGAACACTCGTGATCATCCAGGTACCCTGCTTTGCTTATGCATGTTTTCTTTCTTTTTTCTTTTTTTTAATAAATTTATTTATTTAATTTTGGCTGCGTTGGGTCTTCGTTGCTGCGCGCGGGCTTTCTCTAGCTGCGGCGAGCGGGGGCTACTCTTCATCGCGGTGCGCGGGCTTCTCACCGCGGTGGCTTCTCTCGTTGCGGAGCACGGGCTCTAGGCGCAAGGGCTTCAGTAGTTGTGGCACGCGGGCTCAGTAGTTGCGGCTCACGGGCTCTAGAGCGCAGGCTCAGTAGTTGTGGCACGTGGGCTTAGTTGCTCCGTGGCATGTGGGATCTTCCCGGACCGGGGCTCGAACCCGTGTGCCCTGCATCGGCAGGTGGATTCTCAACCACTGCGCCACCAGGGAAGCCCTGCACGTTTTCTTAGTGAAGTTCATGGCTTCGATCTCATTTAACTAAGGCAGAAGGCTGTATCCACAGAGCGCAGGGATTTGACTCCCCCCTCCCCCATTCTCTTTGGGTCTAGTAGTCCTGCCTGGCAGCCAGGGCCCGGTGGGGTCTGGGCTGGCCCACTGACCCCTTCCTGTCTCTTCTCCCCGCAGTGGAGGTGAAGCCGGTGCCGCCAGGGGCCATGCCCAGCTCCATGGGGGGCGGGGGAGGAGGCAGCCCCAGCCCCGTGGAGCTGCGGGGTGCGCTGGCAGGCCCCGTGGACCCCGCGCTGCGGGAGCAGCAGCTACAACAGGAGCTCCTGGCGCTCAAGCAGCAGCAGCAGCTGCAGAAGCAGCTCCTGTTCGCTGAGTTCCAGAAACAGCACGACCACCTGACCCGGCAGCACGAGGTCCAGCTGCAGAAGCACCTCAAGGTGAGCGAGGGAGGGCGCGGGGGTGGGGGGCCACGCAGACCTCTGAGCCCCGCCCGGACCCGGCTCACCCAGCCTCGCTCCCCCTGCGCCCCTGCAGCAGCAGCAGGAGATGCTGGCAGCCAAGAGGCAGCAGGAGCTGGAGCAGCAGCGGCAGCGGGAGCAGCAGCGGCAGGAGGAGCTGGAGAAGCAGCGGCTGGAGCAGCAGCTGCTCGTCCTGCGCAACAAGGAGAAGAGCAAAGAGAGTGAGGCCTGGGGCCACGCGGGGCCCGCTGGGACTCCTGCCCCGCCCCGCGCTCCCGGGTCAGCTGTGCCCTGTCCCGCAGGTGCCATCGCCAGCACTGAGGTGAAGCTGAGGCTCCAGGAATTCCTCCTGTCGAAGTCAAAGGAGCCCCCACCAGGCGGCCTCAACCATTCCCTCCCGCAGCATCCCAAATGCTGGTAACGGCCCTTGGCAGGCGTGGGTTGCAGAGGTGTCCTGCTCAGGGGCTGCTTGGCTGCAGGGTGGCAAGGGGCTCCTGGCCTGAAGCCCTGTAGGGGCCCTGTAATCTCTCCTAGGAGACGAGACTCCCACCCCTGTTTGTCTCCTCGCTGCCCTCCCCAGGATCCATTTCCTATCCCCATATGCAGTGGATGTTTCATAAATGTAGATGGCTTGGTGGCCGGTCCAGCTGGCTGGGTGATAACCTACATCTGTGTCCATCCCCTCCCTCCACCCTGCAGGGGAGCCCACCATGCTTCTTTGGACCAGAGTTCCCCTCCCCAGAGCGGCCCCCCTGGGACGCCTCCCTCCTACAAACTGCCTTTGCTTGGGCCCTACGACAGCCGCGATGACTTCCCCCTCCGCAAAACAGGTGAGTGAGTACAACCTGGCCTCCCAGGATGGGGGGTGTGGAGGGGGGGCGCGCGGGCAGAGGTGGGAATGTGGAGGGGCCAGGCTAGGCTGCAGGTGTGTCCGTTTGTGTGCGTGTGTCTGAGCCCCGGCTGCCTTCTCCCCAGCCTCCGAACCCAACTTAAAAGTACGTTCGAGGCTAAAGCAGAAGGTGGCCGAGCGGAGAAGCAGTCCCCTCCTGCGTCGCAAGGACGGGACTGTCATTAGCACCTTTAAGAAGAGAGCTGTTGAGATCACAGGTGCCGGGCCTGGAGGTAAGGGCTCCTCTCCTGTCCCTGTTCTGAGGGCCGGGGAGTGGGGGGGTGGCTCCGAGCAGGCCCAGGTGACAGCCACTTCTCCCGTAGCGGCAGCCGTGTGTAACAGCGCACCAGGCTCCGGCCCCAGCTCTCCTAACAGCTCCCACAGCACCATCGCCGAGAATGGCTTTACTGGCTCAGTCCCCAACATCCCCACCGAGGTACAGGCCTGCCAAGGGCTGGGCGGGTGGGCCAGAGCTGCTTTCTGTCCCGTCCGGTCTGTCTGGCTGAGAGTGCCCAGCAGGGACCCCTCTGCCTGCGTGGACAGGCTAGAGGGACCTATTGCCCTGAAGTGGGATCTGTCCCACGGGTCTCTGAATGGCTCTTATCTCTCAGTGCCCCCGAGGTGGGGCTTGGTGCAGGAAGCGGGGCACCATTCAGAGCCCTCAGCCTTGGCCCCAGGTGGCCCCCCTTTGCCTGCTCTCATGCTTGTCTCTCCCAACTGCTCCCCAGATGCTCCCCCAGCACCGGGCCCTCCCTCTGGACAGCTCCCCCAACCAGTTCAGCCTCTACACGTCTCCCTCTCTGCCCAACATCTCCCTAGGGCTGCAGGCCACGGTCACTGTCACCAACTCGCACCTCACCGTAAGTACGGGGCACACACCCCCTCCCCCAGCACCGGGCCCTCCCTCTGGACAGCTCCCCCAACCAGTTCAGCCTCTACACGTCTCCCTCTCTGCCCAACATCTCCCTAGGGCTGCAGGCCACGGTCACTGTCACCAACTCGCACCTCACCGTAAGTACGGGGCACACACCCTGCCCTCCCTGTGGTGTTGAGGTCTTCGGTCCTGGATGCCCCCGGCTGGGGCTGTTGTACTCCCAGGGTCCTGATGGAGATCACATGTCCCTCCCCCAGAGCTGGGGGTGGGCAGAGGGTAGGTGAGGGATGCTGGTCCAAAGTCGGCAGGACTGGGGGCAGTGTAAAACCCTCCCTCATCTCCGTCTCCTCTCCCCAGGCCTCCCCGAAGCTTTCGACGCAGCAGGAGGCCGAGAGGCAGGCCCTCCAGTCCCTGCGGCAGGGTGGTGCACTGACGGGCAAGTTCATGAGCACATCCTCTATCCCCGGCTGCCTGCTGGGCGTGGCACTGGAGGGCGACACCAGCCCCCACGGGCATGCCTCCCTGCTGCAGCATGTGCTGCTGCTGGAGCAGGCCCGGCAGCAGAGCGCCCTCATTGCTGGTGAGTGGGCGGGCAGCTGTCCAAGGAGGTTGTGTCAGGGCCCCCCCCCCCCCGCCCCCATTCTGAGGGCTCAAGAGAGGACGAGTTGCCAGGGAGAAGTAGCCAGGGATACTCACCAGCCCCGTCACAGCTCCCCCTCCACGGCATCATTGATTTCTTCCATATTCTACAGACGTTATTGAGTACCTACAGCCGGCCAGGCACTGTTCCCGAAATCTGCCGTCGTAATGGAGCTCGCATTCCAGAGCAGTGCTGTCCAGTAGGGCTGCCCAGGGAGTTTGTGTCAGCCCCCCCCCCCCCCCCGCCCCCATTCTGAGGGCTCAAGAGAGGACGAGTTGCCAGGGAGAAGTAGCCAGGGATACTCACCAGCCCCGTCACAGCTCCCCCTCCACGGCATCATTGATTTCTTCCATATTCTACAGACGTTATTGAGTACCTACAGCCGGCCAGGCACTGTTCCCGAAATCTGCCGTCGTAATGGAGCTCGCATTCCAGAGCAGTGCTGTCCAGTAGAAACATAATACAGGCTGTATGTGTACTTTAAAGTGTTCTAGTGGCCACATTAAAAAACGTAAAAAGGAACAGGTGAAATTAGTTTTAATAACATACTTAACTCAGCGTATCTAGGATACTATCGTTTGAACATAAAATGAATATAAAGAGTTGGCAATGAAATACTCTACTTCGTTTCATACCGTCTTTGAAATCTGGTGTGTATTTCCCACTTAGAGCACATCTCAATTGAGACAGGCCGTGTTTCAAGTGCTCAGTGGTCACATGTGGCTGGCAGCTATGGGATTGGACAGCACGGCTTTGGACAGTCAGCCCATAAGTAGCTGGTGGCATCAGAAGAGGTTCTGCTTAAAAGACATGTGATCCTGGCCTCCAGGCTTCCCAGCTGGGTGGGATCCACGTCCATGATCAGGGAGGTCTTGCAGTTGGGGAGAACTAGTCATTGTTCATGCACACGGAGGGCCCGAGACTATACGTGCTCGTAAGTGAATCCAGGAAGTTTTGCTGGAGGTGGTGGCTCTGAGCTGCGAGACTGTTCCGTTGTGGGGAGGAGGAAGAATGGGGCTCAGGTTTGGGGGCAGGGTGCTCCAGGCCCCTCGCAGGTTTTTCCTGCGAGGAAAAACCTTCTGGAGGCGGCGCTGTTCCAGAAGGGGGAGAGTCTCGGGGTGGGAGTGGGAGCCTGGTGCCCTGACAGTGATGGTTACTTCCCTCTGCCCACTGCCTCCACAGTGCCGCTCCACGGGCAGTCCCCGCTGGTGACGGGTGAGCGCGTGGCCACCAGCATGCGGACGGTGGGCAAGCTCCCTCGGCACCGGCCCCTGAGCCGCACTCAGTCCTCGCCGCTGCCCCAGAGCCCCCAGGCCCTGCAGCAGCTGGTCATGCAGCAGCAGCACCAGCAGTTCCTAGAGAAGCAGAAGCAGCAACAGCTGGGCAAGGTGAGCCGGGAGAAGCAAACATCCAGGGCCGTGCGGGGTCAGGACACAGAGGGTTCCGGGCCGGGCCGCTAGAGGGAGGCCACCCAGGCCACTCCCCAGGCTGCATCAGAGGAGCCGCCTTGCCTTTTTCTAATGCACATCAAAGGTCTGTACGAGGCTGGGCGGCTGCCTGCCAGGGAGAGAGGAGGGAAGGAGAGAACCTCCTGGGCCACAGGCTGCACAGCTGCGCCCCCTCCCAGCCGATGTGCCTCCTTGCCCTGCTCCTAGATCCTCACCAAGACTGGGGAGCTGCCGAGGCAGCCCACCACCCACCCCGAGGAGACAGAGGAGGAGCTGACAGAGCAGCAGGAGGCTTTCCTGGGGGAGGGAGCCCTGACCATACCCCGAGAAGGCTCCACGGAGAGTGAGAGCACACAGGAAGACCTGGAGGAGGAGGAAGAGGAGGAGGAAGAGGAGGAAGAGGAGGAGGAGGAGGAGGAGGAGGAGGAGGAGGACTGCATCCAGGTCAAGGATGAGGAGGGCGAGAGTGGTGCTGAGGAGGGGCCCGACTTGGAGGAGTCCAGTGCTGGTTACAAAAAGGTGCCCCCTCCGCCCCAGCCCTTGATCACCACCCCTCTGTCCTCCTCGCTATCTTTCCACCTTTGCCCTTCCCTCTCCCCAGTCTGCAGTTTCCAGGCTGTGCAGGAACAACTTTTTAAGAGTGAAAGGGGAGCAGGAAAGAGACAAGGGGCTGTGGAAGGGAGGGAGCTGCTTGTGTCAGTCTCAGAGCTGTCTGTGCTCCGTCTGCCAGCCCCTCCCTGCGTCTGTGACTGCCCCCGCCTGTCTGCTTGTGTGTGTGTGTGTGTGTGTGTGTGCGCGCGCGCGCGCGCGCGCGCACGTGCACGTGCTCTTTGTATATCTGCGTTTCTGCCTGCGTAGGGCCGGTTGTGCGTCGGTCTCCGCGTGCGTGTGTACACACGCGCCCCCGCTGTTACTACAGTCTGCCCTGGTGCCTAGCACGCACTCCATTCATTGCGGACACGGCTGAGCCCTCCGGGCCTGACTCATCCAGCCCCCCCTCACACCCCCGTCCCTCCCAGCCTCTTACCTCAATGCTACTCCGGTAGCATGACTCATCACGTCCCCCCCCCCCATCTCTCCCCATCTCCTCGGAGATGGAGATGAAGATGGCTAAGGCTGGAGTGTCTCCTGTCCCTGGAGGGAGGAGGGTGGGGGGAGGAGGCGATACAGAAGAGAAGGGCTGGATTCAGGCCCCCCACCCCCTGGGAGGCCACCTGTCCTCACTTCCATTTCAGACTAAGCCTCACCCAGGCTTCCTCCCACTCTCCTCCTTCCCAGGTGTTTGCAGATGCCCAGCAGCTGCAGCCGCTGCAGGTGTACCAGGCGCCCCTCAGCCTGGCCACTGTGCCTCATCAGGCCCTGGGCCGCACCCAGTCCTCACCTGCTGCCCCTGGGGGCGTGAAGAGCCCCCCGGACCAGCCCACCAAGCACCTCTTCACCACAGGTGAGCCCCGCGCCCGCACGAGCTGTCCTCACATCATGTGCCAGGGGGCCTGTGCATGGCATCCAGCCTTGGGCATCGTGAAGAGATAAGATACAGCCCCTGCCCTGGAGAGATGGCCAGGGCCCCTCAGAGCATCCCGAAGGGAGGGAAAACAGGCCTTGGCTCCCTCCCTCTGCACCACAGCCACCTGTGGTAGTGGTGGCATCCTCTGCCTCAGTGGGAGGGTGGTGAGTGTCCCTACCCGCTGGGGCAGCATCTTCTTTCAGGGGCCCACCCCATCACTGCTGAGGGACCACCAGTTTTGCGCCCTCGCCACACGAGCCCTGGAGGCCTAGCTGGAGGGAGCCCACTGTCTCAGTTTGGTCCTGCTCTTCTAGCTCCCTCGCTGCCCTGTGAGGTTAAACGTGAGGCCTCAGTCCATTCCAAAAGGCTCTTCCACGTGAAACTGCCCTGTGCTGGGCTCTGAGGGGGCACAGATGGCTTGAGGACGGTCCCGACTCACCAGCGGGGTGTGTCGGGGGGTAGAGGGGCGGCACACAGGGGCTGCGACAGGAAGGGGAAAGGAGGATGTGCCCTGAGGTCAAAACCGATGGGGGTGTCAAGGGCGGCCTGCTGGAGGCTTGAGGAGCAGGGAGGCTTTTGACAGGCGGTGATGGGGGAAAGGAATTTCATGAAAAGAAGAGGGGCAGGTGTGTGGGAGGGCAGCGGGGCTGCCTGTGAGGAGGTGCTGGCACCAGGGTGGGCTGGGGGAAAGCTCAGTGAGCTCTGCTGTGGATGGCGGGGGCCAGGCTGTCACACGGCCCAGAGCGGTGCTGGCTGACAGGTGTGGCTCTGGCCCAGGTGTGGTCTACGACACGTTCATGCTGAAGCACCAGTGCATGTGTGGCAACACACACGTGCACCCCGAGCACGCTGGCCGGATCCAGAGCATCTGGTCTCGGCTGCAGGAGACAGGCCTGCTCAGCAAGTGTGAGGTAAGGGAGCCCCTCCTTCCAGCCTCCACCTCAAACCCAGCGAAAGCCTTTGTGTTTCCCCTATCGGGGAAGCCTCTGTCTGGGTCTCCTCCTCATTCTCTCTTCAACCCCTGACTTCAGGGCCAGGCCCCCCAGGCACCTCCCAGTTCCATCCCTCGTAGCCTGTTCCCCCACGGTCCCCAGCTGAATGGGGGAGGGTCCCGGACTGGGGGACCGGGGCATACTTTCTCAACAACCTTTGGATCTCCGGAGGCTAGAAAGTGGCTCCCTGTGCCCCAGGCTGTGGGGCCGAGAGAGGGGCTGGGCCTCGGGGGAGCTGGGCCTGCGGTGCCATCCGTCTCGCCGGCCTCTCTTCCTGCTCTCCCCTGGCAGCGGATCCGGGGTCGCAAAGCCACGCTGGACGAGATCCAGACGGTGCACTCCGAATACCACACCCTGCTCTATGGGACCAGCCCCCTCAACCGACAGAAGCTGGACAGCAAGAAGCTGCTCGGTGAGCTGGCCCCGGCCGCTGGGGGGCGTGGGCCAGGCCAGGTCTCCTGCCCCGGTTGTGGGGGGGCCGTCAGCGAGACCACCACTGGGGCAGGCAGTTGGGTTCCCGTGGGCGCAGTTGCTACACTGCACGCCTCCAGAGGGCGCCATTCACACAGACTACAACATGCTGGTGGGATGTGTGCAGGAGGATGGGAGGTGACAGGTCAGGCCTGGTGATGGGCTTTGCCCTTCTCCGTAACCTGTCAGGCCCCTTTTACTCCCTGCCATTTGCCCCAGAGGTAGGATGCCCCCCCCCCCGCCCCCGCCAGGACGGGGGACAGACATCTCCCAGCTGGCATGGGCTGCGGAGGCCTGTCGTGTGCTGGGGCCTGGCCTTCTTTTTCTGTGACTGAGTCTACCGCCCTCTGCGCGCTCCAACCTGCGGCCCTGGCAGTTGAGGCAACTTCCAGAGTAGCTCTGTCCCTCTTCCCAGCAGGCCCCATCAGCCAGAAGATGTACGCCATGCTGCCTTGTGGGGGCATCGGGGTGAGTAGGGCACCTGCCAGTGGGGATGGGTGGGTGGTACTCCCAGCTCCAGCCCCTCCCTTCCTGCCCACCACAGCTGCACCCCCATTCTCGCCCTCCCCCTGCAGGGGGCACGCTGAAGCCTGCTCTCCTGCCCCCGCAGGTGGACAGTGACACCGTGTGGAATGAGATGCACTCCTCCAGTGCCGTGCGCATGGCGGTGGGCTGCCTGGTGGAGCTGGCTTTCAAGGTGGCGACGGGGGAGCTCAAGGTGAGCGTGGGCGGGGGCCTTGGTCCTGTTGCCTCAGGAGTGGGGGATGGGGGGCAGCCGTGGCTTTCCTGTCAGTAAGGCACCATCCTCTGTAATCTCAACTCTCAGGTGCAGGCGTGGGGAGGAGGCACCAGCTCCAGGCCAGCTGGGGGGGTGAGGGGTAAAGAGGGAATGACCGAGAGGCACTAACGTCTGTGCTCTCATGGGTGTCACGTGGCCCTCGGCTGGCGTTCCTAAAGGTTGTGGGATTGATGCTTATGACTTACGTTCTCGTCCTGGCTTATGCTTCTCTCCTTCTGTGTCCACCCACTTCGTGGCCACCTTGCCCGCCTGTCTGCCTCTTGTTTCTGTCCCTCCGTCTGTACCTCTCCAGAATGGTTTTGCCATCATCCGGCCCCCAGGACACCACGCGGAGGAGTCCACAGCCATGTGAGTGCCACCGCAGCCCTGCCCCAGACCCACTGCCCTCACGCCATCTCCCTCTCAGCAGAGCTGATGCGCGTGTATCTGTGAGCAAACATCCACTAAGGCTGACGACCTGCCCTCTTCTCCGCTCACCCCCCCAGGGGATTCTGCTTCTTCAACTCTGTAGCCATCACAACCAAACTCCTGCAGCAGAAACTGAATGTGGGCAAGGTTCTCATCGTGGACTGGGTAGGCAGTGGGCTGGGGGGACCAGGGTCAGCCTTCAGCCTTCAGGAAGCCTCCACCCCAACCCCACGCCCTCTTCCTCAGGTGCCCGTGCTGGGGCTGTTAGCCCAGCCTTCACAGTCCCATGGGGCCCCCCTCCTCACTAGTGGAGACTCGAAGTGCTTTTAGCCCCTGGTCCACCTTGGCCCCCAGCCCGCAGCCTTGAGCAACCGAGGAGATTTTCTGCCTCGAGTGATAGAGACAGCTCCTGCCGTTGCTAGAGCCCCTCTTGACTGGGGGCTGACCGTGTGCCAGACACGTGGTGCTGCTTCGTGGCCGCCTTGCTTCCTAAGTAGTAGGATGTTCATTTCGATAAACAGAGACACTGGGCTGTTGGGGGACATAGCCAACCAAGGTTACTTAGCTTGGGGTGTTGGTACTGGGTTTCAGATCAGGCCTGTCGGCCCCGGCATTTCTGTTCCTGCTGCCACGCTGTGCTTCTCCGCCCCTGCCTCTCACAGCAGAGGGAAAGGCCCCTACCGCCCCCCGTGAGGAGCAAGCCTCAGCAAGGAGGGATCTAATCTCTTCGAAGCCCGGCTTGGGCTTCAGAGTTCATGCTGTTGGGTTCTTCTTCAGAATGCGTCTGTTTGCTTTCAATTCCTGACTAGCCGTACTGCTTCCCTCCACCCTGCTGAGCAGAGTGGGCTCGCAGGGAGATCCACCACATTCGTCCCCTGGCTTTGTGTCTCCTCTGTGCAGTGCCATGTCCCGGCCCGCAGACCCTGGTTAGAAAAGCGTGGGGTGATTCCGGGGCGAACAGAACACAGATGCCCTGTAGCTAGTGGTGGGCTGCACCCCCAGAGTCCACCGCAGGGGCGGGGTGGGCCAAGCGGAATTTTGACCTTTGGGTCAGACCCTGGGCCTTTTCCCTGATGCTTCCACCCCCTCCCACTAGGACATTCACCACGGCAATGGCACCCAGCAAGCATTCTACAACGACCCCTCCGTGCTCTACATCTCCCTGCATCGCTATGACAACGGGAACTTCTTTCCGGGCTCTGGGGCTCCTGAAGAGGTACAGCTCCTGGGCTCAAACGTGGGGCCCTCGGGGAGATAGCAGAATGGGACCTGGCAGAATGGGACCTGGCAGGGAGCCATGGAGGCCCGTGGTGGTGCTGGTACCTGGGGAGTCTGGGCTCCTAGTGGGAGGACCACGCCAGCCAACTGCCCCTCCATGCAGAACAGAGGTCAGTGGAGTGAGGGCTGGAGGCAGGGCTGAGGGCGGGGCAACGTCTGGGATCCCCAGGCAGTGAGAGTAACCCCTCCCCCGCCGTGCTGCCAGGTTGGCGGAGGGCCGGGCGTGGGGTACAATGTGAACGTGGCATGGACGGGAGGTGTGGATCCCCCCATCGGAGACGTGGAGTACCTAACGGCCTTCAGGTGGGGACTGAGAAGAGCCGAGGGAGGGGTGGGAACCCCCGGGCCCTGCCGTGGGAGGGGCAGAAGGCACTCAGTTCCGCGTGGGTGGAGGGGGTCGGCGCCGTGGGGGGCAGAGCCGGGTGAGGCCTGGCCGAGCCACCTGCCAGGGTCAGCGTGGGCCCTCCCTTTGCAGGACGGTGGTGATGCCTATCGCCCACGAGTTCTCACCTGACGTGGTCCTGGTCTCCGCCGGGTTTGATGCTGTTGAGGGACACCTGTCTCCGCTGGGTGGCTACTCTGTCACCGCCAGATGTGAGCCTGTGGGGGGATCGAGGGAGGCTATGGAGCGGTGAAGGTGGGGTCGAGCGGGAGGTTGGGAGGAGGGTTGAAGGCAGGTCTAAGACTTGGAATCACCCTGGCAGCGTCCTCCCGCCCTCCCCCTGCCAACCCTGGCCGTGAGGGGCAAGCAGGTGGGGGAGGAGTATCTCATCTCCTCCGGGAGCTGTCGGGATGGAGCTCGCTGATCCCTCGTGCTTCAGTGGTGGTTTTTCATAGTGCTCCTTAGGAGATGCGTAATTGGCTCTTTTTAGCCTCTTATGTTTTGTCTTTTAGGGCGCATTTAGTCCATTGACACTGAATTCTCTTATGGATGTCTATTTGGGTTTAAATCCACCATCTTCTTTTGTGTTGTTTGTCCCATCTCTTGTGTTTCTTTTTCTCTCCTTTCTTACTTTCTCTTGAATTGAGTTTCTTCTTTAACCGTTTCCTCTTCCTCCCTTCACCCGTCCCTAAAGGTTTTGGCCACTTGACCAGGCAGCTGATGACGCTGGCAGGGGGCCGGGTGGTGCTGGCCCTCGAGGGAGGCCATGACTTGACCGCCATCTGTGATGCCTCTGAGGCCTGTGTCTCCGCTCTGCTCAGCGTGGAGGTGAGGGGTGCCCAGCGGGACTGGGGGAGGTGGGCCAGTAGGCCAGGGGGTAAGGGGCCAGCGAGGGGGGGTCCCTTTCCTGGGTCAGGCAGCACCGAGGGCCCTTGGGGAGGTTTTCCTGATTCCTGAGGACAGGTGGTGGCCAGGGAAGGCTTTCTAAATAGAGGTTTCCCCAGAAAGGCTATGCTTGCCCCTGTCATGGGGCCGAACGGCGGGATGGTTAGAGGGGCAGCCACTCTTAAGTCTTCTCTTCCTTCCCCTGCCAGCTGCAGCCCTTGGACGAGGCAGTCTTGCAACAAAAGCCCAGCGTCAACGCAGTGGCCACGCTAGAGAAAGTCATCGAGATCCAGAGTGCGTGGGCACAGGCAGAGGGACTCGGGGCCCAGCTTGCCAAGGGGGCGGAGCTCGCGTGACGCCAGGGCTGGGGCTGGGGGTGTCCGTACGTTTGGGGGTTTCTGGCTCTCCCTGACCCCCGGCCCATCCCTCATCCACAGGCAAACACTGGAGCTGTGTGCAGAGGTTCGCTGCGGGTCTAGGCCGTTCCCTGCGGGAGGCCCAGGCAGGTGAGACAGAGGAGGCTGAGACTGTGAGCGCCATGGCCTTGCTGTCGGTGGGGGCCGAGCAGGCCCAGGCTGCTGCAGGCCGGGAGCACAGCCCCAGGTGAGGTGCCCCCCACCTCCCTGCCCTCTCCCAGACCGCTCCCCGCCATCCCACATTGCTTCAGTGCCCTTCCCTGTGCTTGTGCCCACAGGCCGGCAGAGGAGCCCATGGAGCAGGAACCTGCCCTCTGACGCCCTGGCCCCCATCCCTCTGGGCTTCATCATTGTGATTTTGTTTATTTTTTCTATTAAAAAACAAAAAGTCACACATTCAACAACGTGTGCCGTGTGGGTCTCTCAGCCTCGCCCCTCCTGCTCCTCTAAGCTGCCTCAGGCCCCCACTTTCCCCTCTCCCCCCTCCCCCCTCCCCCCGTGGCCCATGTCTCAGCTCTAGAAGTTTGCGCTCTCTGTAGGGCGAGGGGTACCCTTTCCAGCCCTTCCCTCACGTTGTATCCCACACCCACTTCCTGCATTCTGTCTTTGTCCCCCTTGGAGCTTGGGCCAGCTCAGGGTGGGCCTGGGGCCCAGATAGCACCTTCCGGTTCTGGGGTCCCCCTGAGTGAGGAGGGCACAGTAAGTTTGGTGCCTTGGCTTCAGCTGACTTAGGGGGAAATGCCTTAATTTCACCCTCTTCCCCTCTCCAGCCCCAGGGGAGGATCCGGAGGGTCCCTCTACAGTCTTAAGATGTAGAGTGGAGGGGAGGTGGGCTCCCGCCCTGCGATTCTCACTCTTTTCCCCCAGTGTCCTCACCATCTCCACACAGACCCCTCTCTCCTCCTCCTTTCTCCTGGCCTCAGCACCGAAGGGAAGCTTTGTGCTCTAGGATGTGGGCCTGAGGTCTGTGGGCAGGGCTGTCTTGCCTTACCCTCCTCAGGGCCTATTTCCCCTTCTCGGGCTGGAGAGGGTGAAAACGTGTGGGGAGGTTTGGAGCTGCACTCCTGGGTTCTGAGGGGCCAAGAGGAGCCGCAGAACCCGGCCTGCTCTCCATCTTACTCTGTCGGCCTCCCTGTCCCTCTGCTGGCACGGTCTGGGGAGCGGGGAGAAGGTGGTCCCTGCAGGGGGGGCTCCAGGCTGGTGAGAGCCCCCCTGCTGTTCAGGACCAGATTTCCCCAGCCATCCAGCATGCTGCAGGCAGAAGGGTCAGTGGCCCACCTCTCTCCTGGGCCCTTTGGCTTTGAAGCCTGGGGATGGTGAGTGGGAGTTCTAGAAGGGGCAGGGCCAGAACCCAGGAGTCTGCCCTCAGCTGTAGCTTCCCTTCCTCCTGGGCTTCCTTTGTGGGCCACCAGCCCAAGGGACCTAAGACCTGGATGGGGCTGGGCACTGCCCTTTCTCCTTCCCAGAAGCCCTGCTAGCCTTCTTGTCTCCAGGGCCAGGAGCCCACAAGGCTTCTAGCGAATGCTCTCCAGCCTGTGGGAAACCAAAGATGGGAAGCAGCTCCTAGGGGGCTGAGTCTTCCTCCCTCCTTCTCCCCAACTCCGCATATACTTTCTTTCCTCCCGTCCCCAGGGCTCCACCAATCTGTTTACATATTTATTATCCTAATGGGGGCCTGAGCAGGGTTGAGGGAGCCAGGGGAGGGGCAGGAGCCAGGGGAGGGGCAGGAGTCCCACCACCATTGGTTCATTGTGCGCTTGTGTCTTGTGTGTTGTTAGTGTGTTCTAGATCCTCCTGGGGGATGGGGATGGGGCTGGGCCCAGTGTACCAGGCCTCCCCATGCTGAGCCCCAGCTCCGGGCCGCTTACCCTCCCTCTCCCCACGGCCGGTCTGGTTCTCATGTAAACCCACTCCTTGCTTTGTCTCCTTGGACGTGGATTTCAGTTAAGTATTTTGTAACCTGTTACACTGTGTGTCCTTGTGTAAATAAACTTGTTTCTGGCAGTGCCTTCTGGGGCCAATGTCTCTGTTCTCTGGGCTTTCAAATGGAGTTGAGGGTCTCATTCCCCCTCCTGGCCAAAAAAAACTACTCTTCTTTTCTCCAGCCCCTGGACTAGCCAGTTTAGGAAACGAGGCTGGGGTGGGAGGGAGTGGGATCTCTGTCCTGTGGGTTAAGAACAAGGTTTCACTGAACGTAGCCCCAGCATCTCCTGGAACCTCTGTGGGGCCTACGTGGTGATGGTGGGGAGGGGGCCCAGGGCTGAAGGTCTCCCTGTTCCTTCGGACTCTCAGTCTCTGGGGGCACAGGGTTGAAGCGGGTGCAGAACAGGTGGCCTGGCAAGGGTTCCACCTGCAGCCACACAGGCAAGTCCAGTGGAGATGTGCACAGAGTCAAGAGAGGAGTCCAGAGGTGTGGAAGGGCTTTATTGGGGCTGCTCTGAGCCCCTCACAGTGTTACAGGAACCCACTGGTCTCGCTGTTGCCTTTGCCCTTTGGGGACTTGGGAGGGAAGGCAGGAGGAGGACCAACCTTCCTGGGAGAGAGAAGGCCCTTCTTTGGGGCTGAGACCAGGTGGTGGGAGAAGTAGAAAATTCACCATGAGCAGGGCCTGCTGGGGGCTGGAAGGGGACGGGGCTGCCTCCCCGGAGTGTGGAGGTCACGGAGTGTGGGCTTTGTGAGAGGGAAAGTGGCAGTAGGAGGCACCTAGAGTCAGGAAGAGCGGATGGGTGGTGCTTCCTGGGCACTGAATGTGTGCACCAGCCAGGGCACGAGGGCCAGGACCAGGCATGGCCAGAGGGTGTGCTTGAGGAAATTGAAGATGTAGAAAAGGCTGATCTGAGGCGGGTAGCCCAGCCAGTCCAGGGGGCCCAGCAGCCCCATGGCCAACACAAGGCAGGCTAGCTTCTGGCCGTGTCCCAGGTATGCCCGCCGCACCTGGGCATAGCAGGGGGAGTGGAGGGCGATGCCCAGACCCAGGGCGGCCCCTGAGTCGCGGCTCAGAGAGGCAAAGGGCCGGCTGTCCAAGTGCACCCACTCAGGCCGTTCACACCACTTAGAGGCTAGGTTGATGGACCTGTGGGGAGCAAAGAGTCTTTGCCAGGAGATTCCCCTGGGTCCTAGAGGGCTGATGGCTCTCCACCCCTTTGGGGCTTACCGCCATGTTCTGCCGTGACCCCAGAAGACTCGATGTTTGTGAACAGCTAATGTGTCCCGTTTTAGCTACAACGAACCAGAGACCCACCAGGCCAGGTACAGGTGAGGCAGGACAGACCCCAACTTGCCCAAGCTTCAAAGCAGGACTTACCAAGAAAGATCCAGGCCCAGTGTAAAGAGGGTCCAATAGATGAGGCTGGCACCCAGCAAGAGGGCCAGTGAGGTCAACCCGTAGAAGCTTAGCTCCCGCTCCGTGGGCACCCGGGGGGTCATCAGCCAGCCCAGGACAGCACCTAGGGAAGTGGGGTGACAGCAGCTTCAAGGAGTCTGGGGATATGACCCCCACCCCGAGCTGCAGGGTAGTTTGGCAGGAGAAGGGGGGGCCTTGGGGTTGGCTGTACAATGGGAAGGTCACACACTGGTCCTCCCACTGCCAACGGCACCCTCTGGGTCCACGCTGTTGCCCCAGTTGCTCACCAGTTATTAGGCCAGCCAACACCTGGTGAGGGAAATGTGCTAAGAGGAAGACCCGGGACAAGCCGACCGCCAGCAGGAAGGTGCAATAAGCCAAGCTAGGTATCACCCTCACCCAGCGGCTAAAAAGAAGAGAGGCAAATGGTTCAGGAGGTGTCCACGCACAGCTGGGCTTCCCTCAGCACCCAGGCACCTCACAGTTTGACCAGATGCCCCGGGGGCTGCAGAACTCCAGCTCCCAGGCTGCCCTGCTGCTGGGTCTTTTGGGTCCAGGGTACCATCACCCCTGCCCCCGTTGGTGGGCAATGCCAAGGTGTACCTGTGGGTCCGAGTGGCCACTTGGGAAGAGATGGCCGTCATGATGGGCCAAAGGGCTGCTCCTGTGATCATACAGTGTCCGGAAGGGCTGCCTGCCAGGGGATTCAGAAGCTGTGGTGAGAGGACGTGGGTGGCACCCAGGTGCCCCTGGTGATAGCTCAACACAGCTGCCTCCCCGTGGCTGAGGGGAGAGCCTTCCTCCAGCACTGACCCTTAGCTCCTGCTGCCCTGAAGCCTTCTTCGTCCCCGCCTGAGGCCACTGCTCTCAGGCTTCTGCCTTGACCTCGGCCCTTGGCTTTACTCTGTACAAGGTGGGCAGCTGGCACACTGGCACGGGTGCTCTTCTCCTATAATTCAACATGGTCTTCCCTGGGTTTCTTTGTTCTCTGGCCCAGTAACTGAGAGGCTGGGCCTCTGACTAGGTTGCCCCAGCTGAAAAGTACTACCAAACACTCACTGAACCCTAACCACATTGGGAGAGGGAAGTTTGAGGCTTCTCACCTGGACCAGTTTCACAAGAAGAGGGGAACTGGTGAACCTGGGCTGGAGCCTGGCTGTAGTACCCAGACTCATGGACCCACCAAAAGGGCCTGTCTCCAAACAGAAACCTGGAAGAGAACAGATGCAAGATGTCATTACACGCACACACAGCCAGGGGAACGGGGGGTGAGGCAGAAGGACACTTGGGGTACTCGGGAGGGCTTACAGGCTGGAGTCAGAAAGGGTGTCCAATTCTGTGCCATTGCCTTGCCAGGGTTTTTTACCTTGGAACAGGAGAACGCATGCTATTTTTTAAAAAGTGATAAGGAGGCAAGAGATTGTGGTGTGTGCATGTGTGTGCTCTGAGATGCTCAGAAGTCCCATTCTTAGCCCTCCCGCTGCAGGGCCAGCTCTGCTCTTGCCATCTATAGAGAGCCCAGGACCTGCCCCTCGCCCTCCCTCCCCAGGCCCTCACTGACCCTCCTGCTTCCCCTCTCTCCATTTCCCAAATTCCAGCCTGAGTTACTTAGGTAAGCCTCTCGTGTTTGAAAATGGGAGTGGGGGATGGACAAGGAGGCTGAGAGAGAATAAGGAAGACAAAAAAGTTCAAAATCCACTGGCTTAGCCAGGTGCTTCACTGGACCCTGGGAAACACACTGCAGAGACTGCTGTGGCCAGAAAGAGAAAAGGTGGGAGAGCAGAAGAGATGCTGGCAGGAAGCTAAGTGCTGGGGAGGGAGGTGCGGAAGGGACTTGCCTCTCCCCGCCAAAAAGTGAGCCTGGATCACACACCAGATGCTCAACACACACTTAGGAAATGAACAGGGGCTCTGCCATGTGGGGGGCATTAAGAGTGCCTACCCAAGGGGGTGGTCTTAGGGGAACAGGACTAGAGAGGAAGGCTTATACAGACTCTGAGGAAGGAGAGCACAAAGCAAAGAGCAATTCAGTAGGAAGGAAATGATCAGACAATTGCTTTCCATTTACAGTAGGGATGAAGCCCTGGCTGAGAAGAGTGGAAGGGAAGGTATTTTGTTTTTCAGCAAGTCATTCCAGCCCATCCATTCAAGTGTCTCCTATGAACCTCCCTTCCCTCCCCCAGGCTGTCAATCTGGCAACAGAGACAGTGGTGAGGGGTGAGGGGAGGCGCAGCTGCACGCCCAGCGGGAAGTATCGCTCCCTTCTGCACCCAGGAGAGAACAGGTGGCACAAAGAGATACACCCCAAGGACCCCACCCACTTGCCTGGGGTTCCTGGCTTCTAAGTCTGTGTGCAGAGCCTACTAGTGAATGAAGGGGAAAAGGGAGAAGAGAAAGTGTTCCCTGGAAGGCAATGCTTTAGCCCAGTGCTTTTTGAAATTTACTGTGCACACAAATCGCCTGGGGTCCTTGTTAAAATGCAGATTCTGATTCAGTAGCTCTGGCGTGGGGCCTGAGATTCTGCATCTCTAGCAAGTTTTCAAATGCTCCTTATGCTGCTGGCCATGGTCTGGGGGACCACACCTTAATCTGCAAGGCTTTTCTGTCCTTAGCCACTAGTGTGAAGCCTGGACAAAGCATGCTTCTTAAAAATTATGTCAAATAAACGAATGAATCAAAGAGTGAGTTGAGAAGCAGGACTTTCTGCTACTTAAGTCACCACAGATGCCTGTTAAAATACAGATTCCCAGCCCCTCCCCTGGAGTTTCAAAATTAGTCTGTCTGAGGTGGAATGGGGTATTTGCATTTTAAATACGCCCCCTTAGGTGATTTCTCTGATCAGGCCCGTTAAACACTAGTTTAATGATTAGGATGGGGACTCTGAGGTCCAAGATGCACAAAGATGCTCATAGGGGAAAAGTCAGTGGCCACGGGGTAGGGGTGGGAGGTCTTAAGGCCATGGGTTCACTGTCGGGGGGTGGGGGGGAAGCCAGGCCTTTGAGGCAGCTGACGAGAGAGATCAAGGACCGCACAGGGCTCAGGGCCTTTGGGGGTGGGGGACCAGGCCGCCGGAGGGCTTCGCTGTCTCACCACTTGAAGACGAGGTTGAGCCACTCGGTGATGAGGCTGATCCAGAGCACCGCGATGCCCACCCGGCGAGAGGCGTAGTAGGCCACGGGGAAGTAGAACAGAAAGAGGCTCTTGGGGTCGCCCAGAAAGGTGACCCAGAGCCACACGTTCTCCAACCAGGGCAGCTGGTTCTGCAGCGCCTCGGCCATCGCGATGCCCGCGCCCAGCGTGGACTCCATGGCGACCCCGGGGCCGGCCCGGCCAGGGTTTGAGCTAAGGCGGAAGCCGAGGAATCCAGGCGACCAGGAAGCAGCTCCTCACGGCCCTCCAAAGCCCACCCTTCGGATCCGAGGCCCCGCCCCCTGGCGGTGCCCGGGAAAGCCCCGCCTCCCTGCCCCGCCCCCGGCAGCCCCAGGCTCGAGCGAGCCAGGCCTCCTGCCGGTACCGTTTCCTCCTCCTGCGTTCTTCCCGGGCCTCCCTCTCTACTGGTCAGCGCAGGGGACAAATCTTTTCGAAGGCGTTTCCGCAGAGCCCCACGTGGCTGCTATTGCCGGCACGTGGGCAGAGGGCGTAGAGGCGGCTCCAGCTGCTGTTCCGGGTCATGGGACAGACTAACCTGAGGGTCGGCGGTGCGTCCAGGGTCCCTACTTTACTTCTGTGAAGATGGATATGTCATATCCCGGGCCAGGATTCCTTCCAGACCAGACCTTTCTCCTCCAGTACCCCTACCCTCCAAAAATATTTCGAGATCTCTTGGAGAGAAGGCTAGGGACAAGCCCTGCTCCGGGGAGCCAGGCATCCCTGGTCGGTGCTGAAGCGGGCCCCTACGTTTGCACACACAGCTGGCTAATCGGTACACACCTTCCTCCCCCAGCCCAACACTCTCCTGCTTGAATTCCTCTGCTGTTGATTTGGAGGCTGACAGATCAGCCTCTTGATTTTGAGGGGTCATCCCTAACGGCTTGAGAGTTGTTACGCATAGCACAGTCTAAATCACCCTTCCTCCCAGTTCTGTGCTAGCCTTGCCCCTCTCCTTTCGTCATCTTGTCATCTTGCCTTCCAGAACCCCGCTGGGCAGATAAACCATGAGATAGTAGCTGGGTTGGTAAAGGAAGAGGAGAGGCACACACCCACGACAAAAATTGGAATAATCCTTTGGAGGAACACACAGAAAATAGAAATCTCAGCTATTCCAGGTGAGGTCTTGCCTAGAGGCAGAGGTGAGGTGGGAAGAGACTGGTGAAGTTGTTCCTTCCTACCTCAAGCAACTTTGTTCTTGGAGAGTTTTTGAGGGGTGAAAATGAGAATGTAAATTTGGGTTCTTCTTGGAAAGAGATTAATTTCACTAATTAAAAAGGTGTGGGGAAAGGAAGCTGGATACAAATCTCATTTCGCTCCCTTGCTAAATGTTTTTCAATTGCCCCAAGGAAAAAGCCTAAATTTTCTTAGTCTTTGAAAGTTTGCTTGGCCTCTAGCCAAGACAACCGTTACCAGCCCAGTTCCACATTCTGTTTCATGATATTTCTGAGCTACTTTATGCTCCCTGAAATCACCAAGCTTTCTCCTTTTAGGGGTCCTGACGTCTGCAGTTACCTCTGCTTAGAACATGGCCACTCTTTCCCTGCTTGTCTTTCAGGTCTCAGATTTTTCCACTTCTTCCAGGAAGCTTTTCCTAACAGTGCCTGGCAGTCGTTTATGAGAACCTATAATCACGTTATATAAAAGGTGGAGTGGCAGTTACGTATGACTTGTTATGGGGTGGACGTGAAAGTTCTCTGGAAAAACCCAAGTATGAGGGAGCAGTATGTTTATTTCTATTACAATGATTGTACTAATATGGGCCCAACTTTAGGAAGTTGATGTCTCTTGCAAGGCAAGGAAACACTTTTGAAATTTGTTCAGGTTAAGTAGTGCCAGGACTGGCCCTTTGCCTCCCTCTCTTTGCCTGTCGTTACTCATACATGAGGCTCTAGAATTTCTTTAGTGGAAGGGTAGGTGGGTTAGGGATGGCAACTGGTGATGGTAGGGCTTGAAAATGCATCTGCATCGTACTTACATGTTAAGAAAACTGTTTCGTGTATTAGATAGTCAATAATGGGGGCCCCAAAACTCCTGCCCCAAGGCTCCCTTTGTCAATACCATTGCTCCTCATTCTGGCTCTTTGCCCGGTTTTCTAGAGGAGAGGGCAAGATGGGAGATGGGGAAGCATCTTGAGTTCCAACAGTGATGGGTGATCACGGAGGAACTACCATTTATTAAGGATCTACTACATGCCATGCATTTGTACACATTATCTCATTATCTCCCGCTCCTCTTAACTACTCTGTGAGGTATTATCTAATATAGCATAGCAGTAAATAGCACTGTCTTTGGAAACAGGTAGACCGAATCCTTGCTAGTTGTGCGACCCTGGACACAGTTTAGTCTAAGAGTTTCTTCCTCCGTAAAATGAGGATATTGATTCCTACATCAAAGGGTTGCTGGATGCTCAACAGGGATAATACAGAAGGAGTAAAAGAATCAGGCTTAGTAATTTGCTCAAGGTCATATAACTCAGTGGAATTCCGATTCCGTTTTAGCTAACTCTACAGCCAATGTTCTTTCCACTACCACTTTGTAGTTAGGAGTAATCGTTTTGAGCAAGTTTAGTTAAGTCTTCTGGGCCTCGGATTCCTCATTTGTAAAATATAGAGTTCATTCATCAAACTCTTGTGTCAAGGTGTGCACGTAATGGAGACTGCAGTTCCCTCCTCCCTCCCCTTTTCATTCCACGTAGGTCATTTATCTTTAACTTCTAAAATGGACCTTGCAAGCCTGTTACAGACCGGGCGCAGCCGGACAAACGTAATTATTCACATTCCTCTTTATTTCTTCTTTTCTCCTCATCCACCTAGGCTCCCGCCCCACCCAGTCCAGGCCACGCCCTAGCGTGTGACGTCAGCACGCCCCGTGCGTCGCGGCGCGGCGCTCACTGGGGGCCCGGCTTTCGCCCGCTGCTGCCGCCGCCGCCGCCGGCCGCGGCTGCTCTCCCAAGATGGCGGCTCCTCCGGGCGAGTACTTCAGCGTTGGGAGCCAGGTGTCGTGCCGGACGTGCCAGGAGCAGCGGCTGCAGGGCGAGGTGGTAGCCTTCGACTACCAGTCCAAGATGCTGGCTTTAAGTATCCTTCCCTGCGCGGAGCCCGAGGCCGGGCCGGCGTGTATGTGCGGCGGTGGGGGGGCGGGGGACGACGGCGGTGGCTGGGGCCCTCTCCGGGCCTAGGGGCGACCGGCTACCGCGGCGCCCGGAGCGCATGCGCACGGCCCTGAGCTCCCCTCCCCCTCTCGTGGGTCCCTCGGTCCGCCTTGGGGACCCTCGTCTCCCACCCCTTGTGGGAGCTGGGCCCCGAACGAGGGTGGGTGGGTGGAGGGGGGCTTGACACGCTGATGGCTTTTTGGGGGGAACGCTAGGAGAGGGGACACAGTAATCCGGAGAGGGGTGGTCGTGGGAGGGGGCTGGTGATTGGAGCCCGGGTGGGAGGGGGACGGGTAAAATCATGTGGGGAGGGGGTGTGTCCGGCACGTGGGCAGAGGGCGTAGAGGCGGCTCCAGCTGCTGTTCCGGGTCATGGGACAGACTAACCTGAGGGTCGGCGGTGCGTCCAGGGTCCCTACTTTACTTCTGTGAAGATGGATATGTCATATCCCGGGCCAGGATTCCTTCCAGACCAGACCTTTCTCCTCCAGTACCCCTACCCTCCAAAAATATTTCGAGATCTCTTGGAGAGAAGGCTAGGGACAAGCCCTGCTCCGGGGAGCCAGGCATCCCTGGTCGGTGCTGAAGCGGGCCCCTACGTTTGCACACACAGCTGGCTAATCGGTACACACCTTCCTCCCCCAGCCCAACACTCTCCTGCTTGAATTCCTCTGCTGTTGATTTGGAGGCTGACAGATCAGCCTCTTGATTTTGAGGGGTCATCCCTAACGGCTTGAGAGTTGTTACGCATAGCACAGTCTAAATCACCCTTCCTCCCAGTTCTGTGCTAGCCTTGCCCCTCTCCTTTCGTCATCTTGTCATCTTGCCTTCCAGAACCCCGCTGGGCAGATAAACCATGAGATAGTAGCTGGGTTGGTAAAGGAAGAGGAGAGGCACACACCCACGACAAAAATTGGAATAATCCTTTGGAGGAACACACAGAAAATAGAAATCTCAGCTAT
>NW_021145937.1:0-50000 GCF_002837175.3 Physeter macrocephalus | reverse complement strand
ATAATTTCACTAAAAACTCAATTTCCCTCCATCAAGTGCTCCTCCTCCTTTTTTTCAAAGTAAGACCTGTGTTTCAAGGTGGACCCCAGGGCTGCTCTGAACCCCGGAGGGGTCAAGAATGGAGCTGTGGTGGCGGGAGCACATTTCTAGAATGATCACATTTGCCAAACCCAAAATGGACCTGTGAGGCCTGCCAAGGACAAGGTCCCCACATATGTGCATTTGGGGCCATTCTGGCAATCAGGGTCCCAGGGTCACTGCAGCCAAATTCCCATGATGCCTCAGCTCTCTCTGGGAAAGTGCAGTTGTGCCTACAGGTTGTGACTCAGTCGACACATGTGTGGGCCAGTCACGGTGATTAGGGCTCTGTGGTCTCTCCGGCCCCCTGGACACCCCTCGCTGAGACTGGGAGCAGGTCAGGGAAGTCTTCCTGGAGGAGGGAGGGTTGAGCAGGCCGTGGTGGACAGAGAGGTTTGGGGCAGGTAGAGAGAAGGACATGTCTTCTCCAAAGAGGCATCCTGGCACAAAGGAGGTCTGCTTCATGGCCAAGCAGACCTGGGTGTGAATCCTTAGATGGACAGATGGATGGGTGGATGGATGGATGGAGGGACAGACAGATGGACAGATGGGAGGATGGATGGGTAGGTGAATGAATGGGTAGATGGAGGGACAGATGGACAGATGGACAGACAGACAGATGAATGGCTAGATAAATAAAAGAAGGAAGGAAAAAGGATCAGTTAGTTAATTCCAAGGCTGCAGTCTCTCTTGCTGTCCCATAGCTTCCCCAACCCAGAACCCATCAATCAGGATACACAGGTTATGTCACAGTAACAGACAACCCCAAAACCTCAATGGCTCCAAACAGCACAGGTTTAGTTCCTGTTCACACTACATGCTTGTGGGTTGGTGGGGGCTCTGCCCCATCTTGCCCTCACGCAGGAACCAAGCCACCACCATCCTGCTAGTCTCTGGTTGCTGTCACATTTCATCGGCCAAGCCTGTCACATCATCATCCCTAACTTTAAGGGAATGGACAGTGCATTCCTACCATGGATCTGGAAAGAGGTAAACCTGGATATTTGTCAACAGCTCTAAGGCCACCAGACAAGCTGTGCCCCACTCCAGCTGCCTAGGATCACTGTCCCCAGGGTCAGTGGGATGGAGACCAGGTGGGGCGGGGGGAAACAGAGAACAAAGGCCCTGGCCCCATCTCCCTGGACATCTTCACTCCTCAGCCCCTCAGCCCTGCCTGCATTGGAAGGCGGATTCTCAACCACTGGACCACCAGGGAGGTCCCTGAATTGATTTATTCTTGATTTCATTTCAGCAGGTGCCTGCCAACTCCAGGGCCAGCACTGTGGGTGACTAGATGACAAAGTTCCTCTGTCCTAGGAGGAATCCAAACACATCTGCTAAAGATGCAGGAGAGCAGGAGGTCCCAGGTCATGCCGGATACTGGATGCTTGTCTGTGTATCACTTGTTCACTGATTTATAGCCCATCTCCCCCACAAGGCTGTGAGCTCCATGGACACAGGGACCCTCTAAATCCCCAGCACCTGACACGTGGCTTACCTTCACTGAGTATTTATTGACTAGATAGAGGATCTTGCGGATCCCAGATCTGTCCTTCCTGGCAGTCCCTTCTCTTGAGCCTCAGGTTCCTTATCTGTAAGACGGGAGGTTGGGAAAATAAACTCAGAAAACAAAGGACTTAGATAACTTAGTCTGCAAAGTTCCTGGATCATCACAAGCGTGCAGTGGGCATGGCTGTTGTCATCATTGCAATCATTATTACTAAGTGCTATAATACTGGAGCGATGGGAGAGATCTCTCCAGGGCTCAGAGAGCTGGGGGAGAGCTCCAGCCCCGCCCACAGCTAGCCCTGAAATACCACTCACATTGCAGTCCACTGCCACACCCACAAGTCCGTTTCAGCCTCCCAGACCATGGTTCTTCTCATCTTTTCAATGAGGAAACTGAGGGTCAGATTGATGAGAGAATTCACCCAGGTCACAGAGCACCTAAGAGGTTTGACCCCGGGAGAGAGCATTTCCTGAGCCTGTGCAGTGGACCTGTCACTGCCAAGAGAGACACTTCCTTTGCCTTATTTTCTCACCCCATCTTACAGATGAGGAAACTCAGACTCGCAGAGGTAATGGGCTCGCCTGAGGTCCACAGCCAGTTAGTAACAAAGGAGCACCTCCTGCCCCTGCCCAGGGCCTCAGCCTCAGACCTCCAACCCTCAAGAGACTAGGATCTGAGCAGTGCCCTGGCCACCTTCTGCTGCTCCCAGAAGTGCCCTGCGTCTGCACCTTGATCTCCACACCCACGATGCCAGGAAACCCCAGCAGGGCGGCCGAGCTGCCGGGTATTTATAGCGGACATGCAGAAAAGCTGCCACCCCCATCTGTTTACCCAACAACGCTCTTCTAGCTGGACGCTTTCAGCCCCGCCAGCCACAGACAGACCCTCACCGCCGCCTCATCTATTTTTTCCTCCCCACTTAATTTTGCATCATCCCAGCTTCCAAAATAAACTTCCCCAAACCAGCCGGGCTCATTCTGGCCCAGAGCCCCTAACGGAGAGCCCCCTGCAGCCCCAGCCTTCACATCAGCCCACAGGGCAGAGCCACCAAACCCAACCCGGCCCCTCGGCTGCCTTTGGCCTTGATTTAGAAGCAGCTGCTCCTGCCCTGGCGGGTTTCTGACACTCCAGGGCCGGGGTGTCTGCATCTGTGGGGATGCCAGCTGGGCAGCTGTGTGCATGGTTCCTGGCTGGAGGCCAAGGGTGCTGCCCTTGCCCCCCAGACTGCCCCCTCATAAACTCACAGGTACACACACACACGTGTACACACGTGCACACGCTCACACATGCACACGGTGTCCTGCAAGCTGCAGTCTCCTCCAGGGCATCCCTCACGGGTTGGTGGCCTCCTCCCTCTCTACCCTTGCCCTGACCCCTGCCGACCTCTTCCAGCTTCATCACAGGACCCACCCACTCCTCCATCTCTGCCCACCCACCACTCTGAACTTCTTTCATTCCTCCGACACATCATGCCATCTCACCTCCAGACCTTTGCATCTGCTATTCCCTTAGCCTAGAATACCTTTCCTCTCACCCTCTGCTAAACTAAACCTTACTACCCCTTCAGGCCTGAACTTAGATATCACCTCAGCCAGGAGGTCTCCCCTGACCAGCAGAAGGGGGGCACCCACAGGCAAACCAGCTCTCTCATCCCCAGGAGAAAATGCCCCTTCCCCTCGGGATCTGAGAGAGTCATTTAGTCCATCCCCCTGTGGCAGAAACCAGGGATATCTCAGTCATTCCAGAATTACAATTCCAACTTTATGAAACTCCTTTTCAGGTGGGTTTTTCAGGTGAACAATTCAAAAGACCATTCGTTTCTTCTGAGTTTTTTGCAAGGCGTGAGGATAGGAAAGGAGCTAATGTCTGTGAGGTATATCTATTCCCATTCAAAAGAAAGATACTCGTGAGCCCATTTTTTGGATGAAGAAACTGAGCCTTAGGGAATTGCACTTCATTTATTCATTCAGCACTTATTAACTGAGCTCTCACCACGTGCCAGGCACACAGTGGCACTAGGAACACAGCAGTGAGCAAGACAGGCCTGATCCCCACCCTCGTGGAAATCATAATCCACTGGAAGAGACACATTACACAGATAATGTTACATAGAACTATTTAATAACCATTGTGATTAGGCTGACAGGGCTTCAAAGGAAAAGTCCAGGGGGTTGAGAAAATATATGTAACCAGGAGACCAAGGAAGCCTTCTCAGACATGATGTGTACGCCAAGACCTGAAAAGAATGAACCCAGTAAAAGGCAAGTTGAGGAGCATTCTAGCAGGGGAAACAGCACATGCAAAGGCCTGGAGGGGAGAAGGAGAGACAAAATACACGGTTTGCTGAAAGACACAGAGCCAGTAAGGGACAAGCCTAAGTCAGATCCCAAGGCTAGCTGACCCCAGGGCCTTTGTTCATGCCTCCCCAACATGAGGGCAGATTGCTGCTGAAGGAAAACAGCACGGGAGTTGCCTCCTTGTCCAGAAAGTTGGATTTCAGATGTGAGCATGACACAGAGATTAGTATCACTTATTCTGCTAGAGAATGTATGAGAAATTAAGTCCTCTATGAAGACATCTTAGCCACCCATTTTTTTAAGCCCTAATAAAAACAACTCAAGAAAATAAACATTCCAGAGCAACTAGGCACCACATGCAGAAATCCTTAGCTGTCAGTTACATTCCCCGTTACCATGACCTTAACAGAATGTCTCTTCTAACTTACCTTGGATAGTTCTCTACAAATCAGACCTTTTTTCTGAGACTCCAGGATTACAGGTATCCAAGGACTTGTAGGTAATGTGAATTGAAAAAAAGTGAAGTTCAGACTGCCCACCCCCAAGTTCCCTTCAGGCCAATGAGCTGCTTTACAGTTCCGCAATGGGCAAGGGAGGGGTCCCACGGGGCCTTCCCGCCCCTGAAGTGTTCGCTTCCTGGGTTTGTTCCTAACAGCAGCTTCAACACAAACTCAGATTCAAACTTCTGGCACAAGGCAGCACGCTAATAACGAAGCTTCCACATTCCCCAGATGCCGCTTGGCTTCCCGAAGGTACCAGCATCACTTCTAGCTCGAGCCATTTTCAAGAGTCAAGCAGAAGGCTCAGCCTCAAGAAGTGTTTTCACCCCAGCCCTGTTTCTGGAAGCAAAGAGCAAGCTCCCAGCTGACTCAGTAAGGTGGGGTCGGGGCCCAAAGGAGCAGACCAGAGGACGAAGGCAGAGACGAATCAGCTTCCGGGATTTGGTCCAGATGGGAAGAGTGACCAGGACAAGAACGCTGTCGGGGACCAGAAACACAGCTTAAGGCTGGGTCTGTGGACAAGACCCCAGCCCTGCCAGCCAGGGAATGCAGGGGGACCCCAGGATGACGGGTAAAGGAGAATGCCCCCTGCCCTGATCTGTAAGGGCCCCCATCCTGCAGGTGGGTGGAGAAGGTATGCACAACTTCTCCTGGGCAGGGGCTGAGGGCACATTAAAGTTAGAACCACTCTGGGGAGAAATGACTACCACTTCAAGTATAGGATTTAGATTCCTGGAATCACATGGTATTTTGGTTTGTTTTTCTTCTCAGCTCTAGAAGAGACTGGAGAATGGAGAGATTAAGAAATTTCAGGGTTTCACTATGGAGAACTGCATGGAGGTTCCTTAAAAAACTAAACATAGAATTACCATATGACCCAGCAATCCCACTACTGGGCATATACCCAGAGAAAACCATAATTCAAAAAGACACATGCACCCCAATGTTCATTGCAGCACTATTTACAATAGCCAGGTCATGGAAGCAACCTAAATGCCCATCAACTGATGAATGGATAAAGGAGATGTGGTACGTATATACAATGGAATATTACTCAGCCATATAAAGGAACGAAATTGGGTCAACTGTAGAGACATGGATGGACCTAGAGACTGTCACACAGAGTGAAGCAAGTCAGAAAGAAAAAAACAAATATCGTATATTAATGTATATATGTCGAATCTAGAAAAATGGTACAGATGAACCGGTTTGCAGGGCAGAAATAGGGACACAGATGTAGAGAACAAAAGTATGGACACCAAGGGGGGAAAGTGGGGCGGGGGGATGAATTGGGAGATTGGGATTGACATATATACACTGAGCGGGGGGGGGGGGGGGGGGGTGTGATGAATTGGGAGATTGGGATTGACATATATACACTGATATGTGTAAAAGGGATAACTAATAAGAACCTGCTGTATAAAAAATAAATAAAATAAAATTCAAAACAAAACAAAAGAAATTCCAGGGTTCCAGGTAGAGAAAATGGGCTTGACCTAAAGCAGGAAAGACTGAAGCTAGACATGAGATAGGAATAGCTGACCATCCGAGTGACAGCATCCTGGAATGAACTCCCACCAGCAGTTCTTCGTCCCCGAGAGCGGAATGTAGAAAGACCTGCCCAGACTGGTGAGGCCCAATCAGAGAGGCCCAGCTTTCCTGAGTCTGACGACCCCCCGCTGCAGAGCAAAAGATTCCATAGTGGCTGTATTTGTTGTCTACGGTGATGGTGAAATAGCAAAAAGCTACCATAAATGTTTTAATGCGTGTCTATGACTTTGCATTTTGTTCATCACAAAATCATCTACAAGCATCAAACAATTAACTGTACAGCCCAGCACTATCTATGAAGTCTTCTGTCCCCACCCCTCCAAAAAAAACAGACAAATGGAAAAAAAAAGCTGAACCTACTCAGCCTTTCAAGACCAGATATACAGGGATGGAGGAGCACATTAACTTACAGAACATCCAGCCAAAGCAGCATGGGGACCCTCTACTGATCAACCAACCTGATGTCTCCAACGATCAAGGCCAGAAAAATAAACACAGGTGGGGGATAAAGGGGCATGCCCTGGATGAAGAAAAATTATGAAATGTAACAACTAAATATCATAGCTAGATATTTGACCTTGTCTGAGCCCTGATTAGATGAACAATCTGTAAACAGATATTTTTGAAACTACTGGGGACATTTGATTGGGATGTGAGCATTAATTTCACTAGGGGAGATAATAGCATGGTGGTTATGTAAGAAAATGTTCGTGTATTTTTGATAGTGGTGTACTGGTGAATGTTTAACAACCGGCTCCCGGGGGGTGGGGGTGTGGAGGGAGCCCTGGTTTGTAGCTTTTGTCAATTTCCATGGTGTAAATACTCCCACCACAGATGATTTCAAGCTACCAACATGACATCACTGAACGCCAAGTTGAGAAGAGACCACACAATCAGCTCTCAGCAGCCAGAACCAGCTGGCTCCAACACTCCACTGGTTTTAGAGATCTACACTGAAGTATGTGCAGGAGACGTGACAAGATATCTGGAATGTGTTTTGAAATAATGCCCTAAAGAAAAAGAGAAACAAACAACAACGAAAAAAGAGTAGACGAAGCAAACGGAACAAAATATTGATAGTGGCTGAATCTGGGTGATGCCTACATGGGAGTTTGTTATACTACAATTTTCTTCTATTGTGTATATTTGAACGTTATCATAATAAAACATTTAAAACTACAATCATCTTATATATAGGCGAGAGAGCTTTATTCCAAGACTTCTAGGTATGTACACTGATTCCTGGACTCCTACCCTAACTCCACAGCCCCCCAGGGATCTGAAGATAAAGAATGGGAACCACAGGCATTGACATCACATGCCTAAATCCATCTATCAATCCATCAACAGGTAATAAGCCAGATGTCTCCATGGACCCTGTGCTAGGCTGAGGGTGGAAGGAGAGCCCCCAAAAGAGAAAAGTGACACAGGGCCTGATTGGAAGTCCTGGGTTGTACCGTCTGCTGACAGAGTGGGCAACTTAACCCAACTCTCTGAGCCCCTATTTCCTCGGCAAAATTAAGGGTATGAGTAACCTATGGTGAGAATTAAATTGCAATTCGTAGGCACAACTCCTGACATGATCCCTGACACACAGTAGGATGCTCAGGAAATACTGGCTTCCTTCCTCCCCCTAGGGCTCTGCTGCGGTGCTGCAGGGACACGCGTGAGCCGTTAAAGATGTGCAGAGGTCACTTTCTTCATCAGAGAATGTCAGTGTCCTGTTGCCAGATCTCCCCATTTTTCAAGAGAAGCTGGGGATCCTGCTTCTTATGTGAAATCTCCCAATCTTGAAATGTTGTCAACAAATTCATATATTTAAAAACCTTGGGCAGGCCAAGCAAAACACACCTGCAGACCACTGGAGTGTGACTTCTGACTTAAACCATAGAACAAGATGAAGGGCTAACCTTCACTGAAGCTGGGCCCCGGGGCGTAGAAGGCTTTACACACAGAATCACACTGATTCCTCACACTATCCCTTATGATCCCCAGTGTACAGATGAGGAAACTGAGGCTCAGCTTGGTGAAGAGTTCTGGCAGGGCTGGAAACAAATATAGGTCTTCCTGAGAACTCGAAGTTCCACTTTACCCCCTCTCTAGATTCCTAGAAGGGTCTTTAGGAAGCAAACGCCAGGCCCAGAGAGGGGCAGGGAACTGCCCAGGGCCACACAGACACACCTGGCTGGCTGAGACTGACCAGGTTTCCTGTGCTCTTCTGGAACGGGGCCCCAGGGCGGACAGCTCTAGAAAAGGTGACAGTGCAGATCCAGCCGGCCAAGCCTGAGATGGTGCAGGAAAGGCACCCTCTACTTTTTATCTCCTTGAACAATGTATGTATAGGCTTAAGAATGCTCCAGACCACAAGCCTAGGCCCTTGGTTTCTCCATCTCGAAAACCTGGGAAGTTGGGCAGGAAATCCCAGTCATCAGCTGCTCCCCTCCTCAATGCTTCTAAGACTGGGCTGGAGACACAGCCAACCACCCTGCTTTGGACTAATGCACCCAGAGCTGGCAATAAGTTAGACATGCAGTATGTGATTCTTTCTGATTAAAAACTTGGCCAGGTTTCCTGTCCCCGGTGAATTTTCATAGTTTTACCAATAAAGAAGGAGAATTCACTCCAAAAAAGGGCCACTCCAGGAGAAAATGGAACCCTCCTACACTGTTGGTGGGAATGTACACTGATGCAGCCACTATGGAAAACAGTATGGAAGTTCCTTAAAAAACTAAAAATAGAGTTGCTATGTGATCCAGCAATCCCACTCCTTGGTATATATCTGGGGAAAACTGTAATTCTAAAAGAAACATGCACCCCAATGTCCATAGCAGCACTATTTACAATAGCCAAGACTTGGAAGCAACCTAAATGTCCATCAAGAGATGAATGGATAAAGATGTGGTATATATCTACAATGGAGTACTACTCGTCCATAAAAAAGAATGAAATCATGCCATTTGCAGCAACATGGATGGACCTAGAGATTATCATACTAAGTGAAGTAAGTCAGAAAGAGGAAGACAAATACCATATGAGATCACTTATATGTGGAATCTAAAATATGACACAAAGGAACTTATTTACGAAACAGAAACAGACTCACAGACATAGAAAACACAACTTATGGTTACCAAAGGGGAAGAGCGGGAGGGATAAGTTAGGAGTTTGGGTTTAGCAGATACAAACTACTACATGTAAAATAGATAAACAACAGGTCCTACTGTATAGCACAGGGAACTATATTCAATATCCTGTAATAAACCACAATGGAAAAGAATATGTATATATATGTATAACTCGTCACATTGTAAATCAACTATACGCCAATTAAAAAAAAAAGAAGAAGACACTCCAAAAGTTAAGGAATCGTTTCCTTCAACCAAGGAACAGGAAACAACCAATACACGTTCAGATTCCATTTGTGTGGGGCGCTCAACACACTGGACACAGAGAGGAGCTACAGACGGGGAGATCCCACCTCAGTCCTAGAGGATTTACAGTAAGTGCCAGGAGGAGCCTAGAGAAACCCCATGACTTTCCCCTTCTGGACCCAGACATTAATCCTTACATGTGGAAGACTCTTGTCTACTAAACAATGTAGTGGGTCATTCAGCACCCAGAACACCTGTGTCCAAACCTTGGCTGTGCCACTTACTATAAGCAAGCCATTTTACCCCTCTGTGCCTCAGTTTCTCCATATGTAAAATGGGAGTAACAACAATAGTGCCGATGTCAGAGGGTCACTGATGTTTCTTAAAGCACTTTAGAGCAGCACCTGGGTTTCACCACGTGTAAATGGAAATAATAACAGCACCTACTTCCTAGGGCTGTGGCCAGGATGAAATGAGTTAACATGAGCAAATCATCTGGAACAGTGGCTGGCGCACAGAAAGCACTAGATACACGGTTGCTATTATTATATGAAAGAGCTATTGATGATTGAACTTTTTATTAATTTGTATTTATATCTTCACAATTGAGTCGCTCTTGAAAGTTAGAAGAGCATTTTCTCAAAGAGACTTTCACATTAAGACTTTCCACTGACTCAGACCAAAGGACTCCTCCTCTCCCTTATCACGATCAGGGCGTGCCTTTCTGGCCGGGGGCCTCAGTTCCCTCCCTCCCTCCCTCCCTCCCGGGCTCATCTCTTTCCAGCTCACAGGACTCACACCCACTGCTTCACGTTGTGTCTCCCAGCAGCCCCAGGAGAAGGTGAGTCAGGTAACGTTGTCCCCACCTGATGGTACAGACACTGGAGGTCCAGCAGCTCCCCAAATGTCAGGGGCATGTGCTGAGGGACAGGGACCCAAACACCAGAGCCCCAGGCACCAGGCAGCACTGGGTACACCACTTATAGTGCTGCCTATACTATAGGGCAAGTCACTTCTCTAACCCTCATTTCCTCATCTGTAAAACTGAGAAAAGAACAGTACCTTCTTCCTCGATTTCTTGTGAGGATTGAATGAGTGACAGCATGTAGAACAACGCCTGGCATATGAGGGCTCAATTAGCAAAACAAGACATCCTAGTTTGCCTGGCACAGTCCTGCTTTATGCCTGATACCCCAGCAAATCTTCCAGTTAGAGTCACCAGTCACTCTCAAAAATGTCCTGGTTTCGAAGAAAATTATATGGCCACCCTAAAATAATTGCCCATTGCTGTTTAAATTATTATTATTATTTTCCACCATACCACGCCGAGACTCTAAGAGTAAATATGTTGGCTCAAAGTAGTTCTGTAATTCAGTGCTGCTCTTAGGTGAAAGTGGTCCCTGCCCTGGGGACCCCAAACTCTGGTCCTCCAGCTAAGCTCTCACCACAGGGAGAAGAGACCATGGGGCCAAAGGGATGTGTCATCTGGAGACTGTGCCCCCTCTGGGTCACACTCTGGGTGCCCAGGGCCCTGAGATTCCCTGCCCAGATGGCCCTAAGCCCAATTCCAAGACCTGGGTGGGTCTCTTCTGCAGATCAACCCCTGAGGTCAGATGGCACCACTGATATGCCCTGCCCTGTGGCCGAGGGGTGGCCAGGGGCAGCTCTCTTGGAGGTGGGGTGGGGTGGTCCGAGCTTGGGTGTGCAGGCTGAGATGTTCACACGTGTGTGCACAGGGCCCCTGCACCACCATGCTCCAGTGCAGGCTCTGAGGAGTCTGAGAATTCTACATTCAGAGCTAGCCTTCCAGGTTGTTACGAAAGTGTGCTTGTCAAGGTAGGAGAATAGAACATATTTTATTTCACATTTTGTTAGCCTGATTTATAACTTGCAAATATTTAGACATACGGTATGTGAACCTCCACCTGTACTCTTTGCTCAGCCCACAAATCCCTGCCACCTCCTGCCCACTCTCAGCACCGAATGGTTACTGAGTGCCTCCTCTGTGCTGAGCCCAGGGGACTCCATGGAGTGAAGGGCACCCTCCTGGCACCCAAACGTGACCATCTACGTGGGAGCAAACCTCTTGCCCCTAAAACAGTGAAGAGCACAGTGTCAGGGGTGAGGGTGTGAGCCTGGTCTACGGCTCTGCCCCCACCCGAGTGAGGTGGGCAGCTCCCTGCCCCTCTCTGGGCCTTAGTTTCCCCCATTTAGACAAGAGATCTCTCCAGCCCTGAGAGGCTCTGGTACCCAGGCTAAGGTAGGGTGAGGAAGGACACAATTAGATCAGGGACCTGGAGAGGGCGTGACCTGGGGATGGGCAAATAGCTCTCACCGGTCAGTAAGGTATGGAACTGAGCACTTCGCACTAGGGAGGCACAGGCTGCAGCCCATTTCATTTCATTCATTCATTCCACAAACATTGCAGCCACCCACGCTGTGCCAGCTAGGGGCTGATCTGCCGGATCTGGAAGGATAAATAAAACAGGCACACAGAAAACGCAAACGCAAAGCAAGACTTGGCGAGTGTGCTAAAAAGAGACCTTCCCTAATCTCCTTCCATCCTCACAACCCCCAGGTCTTATGTACATTTCTTGGAGGAGAAAACGGAGGACTGGAGAGGTAAGGGGCTCGGTCAAGACCCTGCTGCTTAGGGCGCGCCCAGATCTTGTGGCCAGCCAGAAGCGAGGTTTCGGATTCCGGCAGTCTCCGGCCACTGTCCCAAGCTGCCCGAAGCTGGGGAGGCCCCGTCCAGCTCCCGGAAGGCTGGAGGGAGGTGAGCGCCAGGGAGGGGCTGGGCCAGAGGACGCGCCGGCCGGGAGGCAGGGAGGGGCCTGGCGGGGGGCGGCCGGGCGGCACCGAACTCCCTGGTGCGCAGCCCGGGTGCGCAGCTCCTGGCGCCCCGAGCGCAAGCGGCTGGGTGCGCGCGAGCGGCAGGCGCGCTCGGGCCAGTCCGCCACGGTCGGGCCGGGGTCGGGTTCCGAGGCGCCGGCGGGGGGTGAGGCGGGGCGGAGAGGGCGGCGCTGCAGTGCCCGCAGCGGCGGGCTGGGGGAGCTGTGCCCGCCTGTCCCCCAGGCTCGGGCGGGGACCGGGCAGCTGGGTCGCCGCGCCTCTAGCCCGGCCGAGCTGGGCGACGCGCAGCCAGGCGTGCCTGGAGCGGGCTCCGGCCCCAAGTCCTCTCGGGCGCCCGGCCGGGGAGGCCCCCGGAGAAGCCAGTCCCGCGGGCCAGGGCGGCCGCGGCCGCCGCCGCTCCGGCCCGCCCCCGGGGGGGGTGTCCCGGGCCGCTGGGCCCGCCCAGGTAACCCCATCCTCGGCCCGCCCCCGGCCCGCCCCCCCGGCCGCCCGCCTCCCTCCGCCGCAGTCGCCGCATCCCGGCTCTGGGGCGGCGCTGACAGTCTGGTCCGCGCCGGGCAGCGGGCGCAGCAGCGGGCAGGGCTGCCGGCAGGCACGGAGGCAGAGCCCCGCCGCGCGCGCGCCCCGGCCCGCGCCCGGCGCCGCGCCCCAGCCCGCCCGCGGGGCGCCCACCTGCCGCCCCGACGGGAGGCCCCCAGCGGCCGCAGCCGCTGCCCGGGGCCGGGCGCCCGCGGCGGCACCATGAGTCCCCGCTCGTGCCTGCGTTCGCTGCGCCTCCTGGTCTTCGCCGTCTTCTCGGCCGCCGCGAGCAACTGGCTGTAAGTCGGGCCGGGACCCGGCTGGGCCGGGCGGGGGCCGGGCGGGGCGGGGCGGCGCAGGCCCCGGGGGCAGCGGTCGGTGCCAGGCAGCGCGGGGCAGCAGGCGCGGGGGCGCCCGGCAGGTGCCTCGGCCGCGGGACGCGAGGCTCGTTCGCCCTCGGCACTGCCGCCGACACCGCCCGGGCCTCCCTCCGGACACCCCTGTGCCCGCGTCCCAGCCCAGAGGCTGCAAGGGTGGCGGCGGCTTCCTCACCCCTAGGCGGCCTCGGGAGCCCGAGAGCGCAAGGGGTGCGAGAGCGAGACCGCGACCGGCGTGGGGTGCCGGGCGCGGGGCGCAGACCCGGCGGGGCTGACAGGTCGCCGAGGAAGCCCATTACGGGAAAGAACCCTGGCTCCTAATAACAGGTTAATCCCCAGAAGTCCAGGGGCGAGTTCCCCGCGCCGACCTGCCCCGCGCGGCGCTGCGGGCTGGGCTGGAGGCGTGCAGAGACCTGTTTCTGCATGGGGGGGCGGGAGCCGGGAGAGAAGGAGGGGAAGGGACGGGACGCCCGGCATCCGAGAGACCGCAGCCGACGCTGGACGGCCTTGGTTCTCCCTGGGGCAGGAAGAAACTCCGTCCAGACCTTAAAGAGCAGAGCAGCCCTCCACCTCCCTCAGTCTCACCTAAGGAGGGAGGGGTAGTGACCGCTGATGACCTGTCTGTTTCTCCTTGACTGGGCCTGGCTCAGGGGGCTCCCTGGGAAGATTGGCTCGGGGTGGGTGGGGGGATTGTAAAGGATGAGCTGCCATGAGTGGGTGAACAGGGAAGCAGGAGGACCCTGGGCCCCTTCTTCGTCTCCCTCAGTGACCCTTCCCCCAGTCCCCGGCTTAACTCTGGTCCCAGTTCCTTCTGCCCAGAGCTCTGCCCGCATCGGCTGTGGGCAGCCAGTGGGGAGCCAAAAGCTCCAATATTGATCTGAAAAGCATGAGGTGGGAAGGGGGATAGCCAACAGTGTCGCCGGGGTTTCCATGGAGACAGCAGGAGAGGAAAAAAAATTCTCTCTGCATCAAGACCAAAGAACAAATATCTCCCATGAAATTGCCCCGAGTGTCCAATGGCTGTTGCTATGAGGTCATTGCAGCCGCCAGGGCCCCGCAGGCTGGAAGGAGTGTGTTGGTTGGGGTCAGAGCCACCCAGGGCTTGGGGGACGGAGGTGATGTGGAATTCTCCCAGCTGTTTCTGAGAGCAAGAGTGAGCGACTCCAAGGCAGGCTGAAGTGGCTGCGGAGCTTTTGTTTTTCTTGGAGACTGAATTCGATTAACACTTCAGGGGCAGTGGCAAAGTGTACAGAAACCAGGGCACCACCACCTCCCTCCCACTACCCCCAGTAGGCCATCCCCCTGAGAGGGGCCTGGGTCGCAGAGCCGAGGAGGGGAGCTGATTTGGACTTGGGGAAGTCCGGGGTCCCTGGAGCTGACTCTGGAAAGCATGGGTTCAGAGCCGGGGTCTCCAAAGCAAGCGTGAGCAAGAACTGGGTATGACCGGCCCAGGGCTGAAGGCTACTAAAAGGCAGAGGAGGAGGCGGCAGTTCAAGGGTCTGACCCAGGCCGTCGGGAAAGAGCGCGACATCCACAGTGGAAAGTCCTTCAAGAGCATCTAGCATTTTGGCTCATTTTACAGATGAGGAAACTGAGGCCCCAGGACGGGAAGCTACTTGCTCAAACTCAGAGCTGAGAACTGAACCCAGGTGCTCTGACTCCCAGCCAGTGACACACGCCCTTCCCTGAAGCCATCCCAAGGTTGAGCCAGTGTGGCCCAGGTGGTGTCGCCACCCACCCTCAGCCACATCCCAGCCCGAAATCCCAGCCAGGGAGGCAGCCCCAGCTTTGGGTCACGCAAACCATGGGGAATTCCAACAGCTCAGTTCTCGTGCTGCGCCGTGGCGGGGGGGGGGGGGGGGGGGGCGCGGCGGGTGAGGAGGGGCGGCCTTCTCGAGAGAAGAGAGGTTGGCAAACCTGTTCTCTGCAGCCGTGATGGTTCAGGTTGCCACGAAGCAGGTCTCTGGATGACCCAGCTCACTCCTGCTCCACCCTGGGCTTCGAGCCAAGGGTCTCTCGGCTCAGCCCAAGGCAGGAAGAACAAGGGGCTTCCCAGGACGCTGCCAAACCAGAGAGGCTATGATGGAGAAGAGATCTCTGGGCACATTCCAAGACAGGGTCCATCCCCAGGCCAGGGACTGGTCCAGCTCTGGGGGAAATAGATGTCACAGCCTGGTCTCCAAGAGGAAGACAAGATAAAAGCAGATCACGAATGGATGAGACCATGAACCTGCTGCTGCTCTCAGAGGAAAGAGTTGAGTGTGAGCTAGAGCGGTCATGGGGGGGACTTGGCCTGGAGGTTGTAGAATCATGACAATAATGATTATAGTAGCTCCCCCTGTACTATCTAAATCCTGACAACGTCTGAATCCCATTTTACATATGAGAAAATTGGGGATCCCAGAGGTAACTGCCCCAAGTCACCTAGCTAGTAAATGACAGAGGCATCTGACCCAAAAGCTACCTCTAGAAGGAAAAGCTTCTGGCGGGCAGATGTCCATCCAGGCATGGTAGCTGGCACTGTGTCTTTTCAAGTGTGAGCCACGCTGGAGGTCTGGCCCCAAGAGGATGGCTGGCAGCGCTCTCAGAGGGGCAAGGCCTGGGTGTCCACTCCCCTTCCAATACCTGGAGTCAGGCTTCCGTCCAGGGTCGGCTGGCTGGCCGGTTGCAAGAGCCAGTGCTATCTGTTGTCTCCGAAGGGCGGGTGGCCTGGAGGGGAGGCCAGGTGTCCCGCTGCGTGCAGCTGTTGGGCAGGATGGAGCTTGGAGATGGGAGGGCTCTGCAGCCTGAGGCCTGGGCAAGCCCAGAGAAGCTGGAAGCTGTTGATTAGACTTGTGTCTGGCACCAGGAGTGAGTTGACAGCTTGTGGCAGCTCCCACCGAGGGAGGGATGGAGGGATTAAAAACAGTCCATCGGTGGAAGGCCTGCACTCTGCCACAGACCTGGGCTCATAAATGTCTCTGAATGTTCCCCCCGGCACTGGGGCTATGCTGGAAGTCGGGAGACCAGGGTTCCAGTCCCAGCTTGGTCCCCAGTGCTGGGTGGCCTTGGATGGGCCTCTTTTTCCCTCTGGGCCACAATCCTCAGCAGATCGTTCTGAACCCCAAATGGAAGTACTGGAAGAGTTAGAGAATAGATAAACTAAAGTTTCATCATTGTGGGTTTCCTGAAGAAAGGCAGGGATGCGCTACGCTGGGGCCCCAGCGGAGGCCCAGTAGGCGAGGGCAGGGGGCCTGTGCTGCACTCAAAGGTAGTTCAGCAGAGTGGCTAGGACAGATTGTATGCAGTTCCATCCCAGGTCTGCCACTGACAAGAGTAGTGACCTTGGACATGTTACTCAACCTCTCGGAGCCTCGGGTTCCTCATCTGTAAAATGGTACCCATGCTTGGGGGTGATGAGGCCAGAGAGAGCCCACGCGTGTGGCATGCTGAGAACAGTGCCAGGCACAGCGATAGAAACTGCAGCCATGGCTGCTGCAGGACGTGGAGGGCAGCTGTCACTGAACTGGGGGAGCTGTGCCCCTGGTTACAGAGATGATGGAGGGGACGGGCCTTCAGGCTGCTGCCGCCAAGCACCATCTACCCGAGACTGTGCTGTCCAGACCCTGTGATCTTACACAGGTCACACAGGTAGGATCCTAGGCTGCTGCCTCCCTGCTCTTCAGCCAGGGCCCCTACAAGAGCCTCACCGAGCCAGGGGGACCAGCCGGGCTCCCGGGCAAACCCTGCCAGCCAGAGGAGCTGCTGCTGGGAGTGCCCTTCGGTGCCCCTGGGGGAGGCATCTCCCTGCGCACTGGATCTGACTCCCTACGGGTGTGCACCGCTGTCTCCGGGCCAAGCTCCCATGTGCCTGCTCACGTAGCAGAGGCGTGTAACTGCCCTGCCCGTGAGCAGAGTGAGGCCTGGCGCTCTGGGTGCAACTTGCTGGACCAGGTGTGGGCAGAGCCAGCCAAGATGTGCAGTGCCAGCCCCACAGGTAAAGGTGTGGTCTGTCTCCCCCAAGAAGTGTCAGCCTAGTCTCCAGCTATAAAGGATCCCTCGCTCCCTTCTAAATAGCAAAAACCCACCCCCTTGGATCACCTCCCATGGCTCTGGGCGTTGAATCATAATCACTACGCACCCACAGCTCTTTACAGTCTACACCAGGATTTCTCAAATCCCCCATCGATATCTGGGGCCCGTCCTGTGCACTCGAGGATGTTTAGCAGCATCCCTGGCCTCTCTCCCCACTAGACACCAGTAGCACCCGCCCAACCAGGTGACCACCAAAAATGTCCCCAGACGTTGCCAAGCGTCCCCTGGAGGGCAAAATCACCCCTGGTTGAGAATGGGTGGCTGACAAAGCATTTTCACAGCCATTGCCCTATGAGAACCACATAACCTCTCCCCCTCCCCCTTCAGAGGAGGGAGTCTGTATTCTCTTCAGCCCCACTTCAGAGGCCCAGAGGTGCAGTGCAGTGACTTCCCCAAGGACATTCCGCACGTCAGAAGCAGGACTTGGACTAGACTTGCCCTCACATGTCCAGATCTCTTCGGTTTTTATCCCCTGCCTATAGCACTGTCTCGTATTGTATATAACTACGGTCTAATAACGTGGCTCCTTCTACAAGGTTATAAACCTCTGGAGGCCGAGGCTCTGGCATCAACACTGCTCAGCAGCCTCAGTGCCTGGCATATGTCTGGCACGTAGTAGGTGCTCAGTCAACAACATTTGATAATCAAAGGGAGGACAGGCCTGTTCGCTCCAGGGGGTTGTAAGTTTCTGTCCCATCATGCCCCACTTTCAGAGACCTCGCGAGTGGGAGGGAGGCTCTGCCCTACCTGCCATGAGCCTCAGGTGATGCTAAGATGTGCCAAAGTGGCTGTCAGGACGTGTGGCTGTCACCCGGCAGATGCGCTGCCCTGGCCCGCAGCTCCCGGCCAGGCCACCCGCTCAGAGCCAGGCTAAGCGCTAGCTCCCCTCACCCTCCTCCCAGGGCCCCGGGACCAGGCTCTGCCCGAGGGGTTTGCTCAGGCAGCAGTCACGACCCAGCTGTCTGCTGTGGCTTGACTTTCTTCCCTCAACCCTGGATTAGCAATTGAGCAACTCAGCATCTGACAAGACAGTGCTCCCCAAACCTGTTGGAACTCGCCCAACTCGGGCCCTGTGGGTGCATTTGGAGAGCTGAGCAATTGTACCACGGCTCCTCCTCTTGTTCCTCCCTCTGGGAAGAAGGGCTTGGCCTGAGCCAGCTGGGCACGGAGTTGGCCAGGGAGCCGCTGATGGGGGTGGGGGTTGCGTCACAGCTGCCCCCACCCCAGTCACCCCCGCTCCAAAGGAGCTTGCAAGAGCTGCTCAGCAAACTCAGCTGGGAGGTGAAGCTGCGACCCCATGGTTGCTGTCCAGATTTCTACAGGAGTTGCCAGGTTTTATCTCTGAGCCCTGAACTGCGTCTTCTGTGATTCGGCCAAACCCGGGAGAAGGCACGCTCCCTGCCGTGACCCCCACCCCCACCCCCCGCCCTCTAGCTCCCCCTTCCCCGCTCCAAACCCCTCTCCACCTCCCCCATCTCCTGGCAAACTTGAAACCAAACTCTGTTTTAAAAGTTCCCTGGCCAAGTCAGAACCCCCGCAGCAGAGGGGACCTGGTCTGAGAAGCGAGTCTGAGTGGGGAGGGTGGAAGGAGGGAGGGATGTGTCCCGGGAGGGAAGGAACCTCCTGACAGCTTGCAGTTCACGGGGGAACTTTGGAGCGGCCCATTGGGAGCAGCATGAAATTGCTGATGAAACTAGAGGGGCCTCTTTCCTGCTGTGACCCTGGAGGGTGCTTTCAGACCCTGTTTCTCACTCTGTTCACACACAAGTCATATCATCGCAGTGTTGGGTCCCAGGAACTCTTTGCCAAGGACTGGAGACAGCAGGGTATTCCTCTTGAGTCAGTGATGCCCAGCTGTCCTGGCACCCCAGGCATAGAGGGCGGAATCACAGCCATCAGAGTCAGAGGGGTTCTCAGAAGTGATCAGCTTAGCCCCCTCCTGGGACACAGAGCCTCCAAGCAGGAGAGTGAGTGCCTGGTAAGCCCTAGTCAGTCATGTCAAGCACTTACTTGTCCAGACCTACGCTCCGTCAGGCACTGTGCTAGGCACTTGCGGGTCACAGAGCATATTAGTGGTAGAGCTGGAACTCTACCCCAGGTCTCCTGACTGTCTTTCCAGAACTTTCCCTGCAGCAGGTGAAAGCAGAGCTGCAGCCCATACACCTAGCCAGTCATCTCTGCTGGAGGTGTTGAGCAACAAGGGAGGAACCAAGGTTTTCCCGTCTGCCCTGTTGGGGTGGGCGTGCGGGCTCAGCCACAGGCTCTCCCAGGACTGGGCCTTTAGAAGGGGTGCACCAAGGCCAAGGAACTCGCTAGAAACCTGAAGCCACCAGAGCATGAGCCTCACCCCAGGAAGCCAGCGCCGGCCCTGGACAGCTCATGCAGCTTCCCCATCCGTCCCTGGTCCTCATGGCCAGGGCTCCCTCGGCCGAGCTAGGGAGGACAGTTCAATTGTTCGATGGCTCCAAGGGCAAGAAAGGCACCCTGGGGACGAGGGTTGGATGGGCCTTTGCAAGGGAGAAGCTCTCTGCTGGTAAATTAGGGGGGCAAGGCAAGGTGAGGAAGTGCCTTACATTCGACACCCACTCACCCCACAAGCACACCTGCCCCAGAGAGAGAAGAGAAATTCTCGCCTCTGGCACAGCTCTGGAACCATCCAAGTTCAGGTCTGAGTGGCTACTTCCTGGCCCTGAGTCAGCCACCAGCTCCCCTGGGAACAAATACTGTGAGATGGGAAATGGGGGGGGGGCTCCCAAATAAGAGGTGGGGGACAGGAAAGACATACAGGGAGGGTCCTCATGGCCAGGGCTCCCTCGGCCGAGCTAGGGAGGACAGTTCAATTGTTCGATGGCTCCAAGGGCAAGAAAGGCACCCTGGGGACGAGGGTTGGATGGGCCTTTGCAAGGGAGAAGCTCTCTGCTGGTAAATTAGGGGGGCAAGGCAAGGTGAGGAAGTGCCTTACATTCGACACCCACTCACCCCACAAGCACACCTGCCCCAGAGAGAGAAGAGAAATTCTCGCCTCTGGCACAGCTCTGGAACCATCCAAGTTCAGGTCTGAGTGGCTACTTCCTGGCCCTGAGTCAGCCACCAGCTCCCCTGGGAACAAATACTGTGAGATGGGAAATGGGGGGGGGGGCTCCCAAATAAGAGGTGGGGGACAGGAAAGACATACAGGGAGCTGAAAATAATGGAAACTGGGATGTCAAGAGACGGAAAATACAAGTGCTTTGGCTTCTGCAGATGGGGAGTAAAGGGAGCTAGGGATCCCAGGAGACAGGTAGGGGGGGAATTAGCACCCTAAGGTACAGGAGTGGGGCCTTGGGCTCCAGAGGAGGCTGTCATTTCCCCCCAGCTGGGGAAATGCACTGGGGACAAAGAGAACGTGACTTGGGCGTTGAGAACTCTAGAGTTAGGCTACATCTGGGAAGAAGGTGGCGTGGAGGCAGCACCCGCCACCCCACCACCACTGGGAATGTCTCCAAGGCCAGCCCCTCCTCGCTGGCCGCCCCTCCAGCGGGTTCAGGCCAGTGACAGCAACTCCTTCCATGGCCTGAGTAGCTGCAGAGACCACCAGCCCAGATGCTGTCCAGGCAGCCACATAACCCCTGAGACATTGCCCTCCCCAGCACCCCTCACTCCTGAAAGCAGCCCTGAAAGGTGCCTTCACCACAGTTCAGAAGAGACATGGGGCTCTAGAAAGACTCATCAGTCGAAGAAGAAGACCACCTTCCTCAAATCATTGTCCACTGATGCCAAACCATCATGCCCTCGATGCCCTGGGCCATCTCTGGAGCCTGATCAGCCAGCCCAGGCTTAGGAGCCAGTATGACCTGTTTTCAAATCCTGACCACCACTGATACGGCCCTGAACACATGCCTCTCTGAACCTCAGTTTCCTCATCTGTAAAATGGAGGGGATGGGGCTTCCTTGGTGGCGCAGTGGTTAAGAATCCGCCTGCCGATGCAGGGGACACGGGTTCGAGCCCTGGTCCGGGAAGATCCCACCTGCCACGGAGCAACTAAGCCCGTGCGCCACAGCTACTGAGCCTGCGCTCTAGAGCCCGTGAGCCACAACTACTGAAGCCCGTGCGCCTAGAGCCCGTGCTCCGCGACAAGAGAAGCCACCGCGGTGAGAAGACCACGTACCACAGCAAAGAGTAGCCCCTGCTCACCGCAACTAGAGAAGGCCTGTGCGCAGCAACGAAGACCCAACACAGCCAAAAATAAATAAGTAAAATAAATAAATTTGTTTTTTTAAAAATGGAGGGGATGATACCCACCTGGACAACCCTGCATGGATATATGGATATATATCCATATAAGGATATAGTAAAGCATGTGGCTGTTGTTTGAAGAGCACAAGTGACAAGGGACATGAGGTCCCTTTCTTCTAGTCATCTAGTCCCATGAACGGTTTCCAAGTCCCCTGGGCACAGCTGAGCTAGTCCTAGATCCCCACTGTCCCTGCCCTCCTCGCCCCAGTGTCCCAGCTCCTGATCTCCTAACAGGACCCCCCCCTCCCCCATCCCTCATACTCCCAGTCCTTGGAGGATCCATCCGATGGGCCAGAATCACTGGAAACACGTTCTCTAACTCTGCATACTCCGTCCGGAGACTCTCAAGAATCTACAGCCGGGGGGACTTCCCTGGCGGTCCAGTGGTTAAGACTCCGCACTCCCACTGCAGGGGGCACGGGTTCGATCCCTGGTCAGGGAACTAGGATCCTGAATGCTGCGTGGCCAACAAAAAAAGAGAAATCGACATTTGGGATCAAGGCTGAAGCGATCCACTGTGCCCCGCGGGCGTGTGCCCTGCCGTCCGGAGTGCTCAGCTGAAAACCAGGCTGGGAACCCAGGTGGAAGAGAGCTGATGGAACCAAGCCAAAGAAGACAAATGAGCAGAAGTGTCTGGGGTCCAGCAGAGGGTCCAGCTCAATGGACTATGAAGAGGCTTTGAGAGGGCAGTGATGATGATGGTGGTGACCATGATGCATTATGTAGTACTGTGGCCAGCAGGGGAAGAGTGACCACTATGTGACTATTTAATTCACTTAAGCCTCCTGAGATCAGAACTGTTCTTCTCCCCATTCTAGAGGTGAAGACACTGAGGCTCAGAGATGTTCCCTCTCTTGCCTCAGTAACACAGAGATGGGACGCTGACCCAGACGGTCCATCTCTCCTGCACAGTGCACCGTGCCGCCTGCCACGCGAAGGGATAAGAGTCTCCGGGACCGGGACACTGTAGGGAAGAGGACAACAGCAGGAGGCTAAGACCACGGGTACAGAAACCCTCAAAGGTCTGAGAACAACTGGGGGTGTGGAAGGCTCCTGGGGAACGAGGCGCTCCCCACCTGCCACGAGCGCACAGTCCCGGATGGGTCTGGGTCCCTCTCGCCCGCACCCCGGCCACGTCTCCCCAGGCGGCTCTCGGCTCATCAGGGGCTCATTTCCTTCCGGCTCCTCCTCCTGCCGCTTGGCCTCCTTCCTCCCTGGTGTCGCCGGCAGGCACGACCGCTCCTGAGGAGGCTCTAAATGTGGCCCGGCCGGGTGGGGAGGCCAGAGGGAGGGGGTAGAGAGGCCTGGGCTGGCGTCCCAGCCCCCACCTGGAGACCATGGGGCCAGGACCCACGACGCTGATCTGCTTGGCCTCCCAAACGCTCCAGCTATTTCCCGTCCCCTGTCCTCTTGACGCGCAGAGCAAGGGCCCGGCAGGAGTCGCGAAGAGGTGCGGATTTTCCTCTAGGAATTTGTATATTTTTTTTAAAAAGCAAGCAAACCTGGAAAAGCTTGGGACAAGCCCAGCTAATTTTAGTTTCTAATGAAAACAGCAGGTGGCCGAGAGGATCTGATCTCCCTGGCAGGGCCAGGGCCCTCCAGCCTCGCAGGCTGCAGGCACGGGCCGGGCGTGGGGAGGGCCTCCTGGGAGGAGCCTGAAGGACCGGAGCCCCCGCTGGAGAAGACGGGCACGAGCTGCCTGGCAGCGGGGCGGCCCGGGGTTGAGGGGGGTAACCTGATCGATGGCACGGCTGTGGCTGGAGTCCTGCGTGGCCGGGGCAGCGGGTAGCAAATGGCTAAGCCTGCGCTCAGCAGTGGCAGGAAGAAGCCTGAATCGGGGCGATGCAACCCGAATGAGAGAAGAAGCAGGGATGGCCGAGGCCCTCCACAGGCCGGCCCAGCCCAACGCGGTCAGCACCCCCGCACACTCCCAGGCTCTTGGTCTCCTCCAGGAATGGCTTGTGCAGTTGACATGTGAGCCGGGCCGGGCTCCAGGTCAGCAAGTGGCACGCGTGTCTCTGGAGGAAAGGTTGAGCCACCTGAGGGTGCAGAGAGGGGATTCCTGAGGCCCCTGGAACCAGCTGGACCTTGTCCCTAAGAGTCTCCAAGTCCTCAGCAGACCAAAAAGCCACAGAGCCTCCACTTTCTCCCCTCACCGCCCTGCCCCCAACCCTGAGCACTCTGCCAGGAGGGGAGCAGAGGGGACCTAGTGAGGACAGAGCCATCCATTTAGGCTGCGAGCATGTATTGAGCACCTTCTAGGTGCCACACCCTGTGCTAGGCATCGAGGAGGCCACGGACTGGACGTGACACCGAGGGTGGTGTTAGCCCCCTGCAGCTGTCAAACAAGGCAGATCCACAACCAGGGTACAGGGGAAAGAGAGGTCCCAGTTTGAGCTGGGTTTGCATTCCAGCTTTGCCACTCACTAGCTGTGTGACTCTGGGGAGTCACTCCACCTCTCTGGGCCTCAGTTTGCTCATCCGTAAAATGAGGCCAGGCACCCTAACCAGGTACCAGAACGAGCAAACAGTGTGGGCAAGGGCGTGTGATGCCTGGGGTCCTAACTCTCCCCACTCCATTCCCAGTTCCATTTCCAGTTCTGATACCCAGCCCTTCCCAGGCAAGACCCTGGGATCTGAGAGAACCAGGGTGAGTTGGGGCCATGCCTCCTGTGGCAAGAAAGGGGACAGCTGTGGAGCCAGATGAAGGCAGGGGCTGGGGGTGGTGGGCATCGGTGCCAACCTTGGGGGCAGGGACACTCCTCAGCGGAAGAGGGTTCTCAGCCTCTTCCTGGAAGCTGTCCCAGTGACTCACACCCACGGCAGGCCAGCAGCTCACCCCTAAATCCCTATTACTGTTATTTCAGCCCGTGTCCCTCGTTGAGTCCTGAGCTTACGGGAGGCGGGGGTGGGTGGCCCCTCAGGCCCATCTCACGCCTCTTCGATGGCAGGGGCTCCGTCTATCCGCCTGGCATGGGGCCAGGGGAACTTTGAGGCTTGAACCCACCCCCCGTCCCAGCGGACTCTGACACAGACCCATTCATTTATGGTACCGTGAGGAGACAGGCTCCGAATGGGGCGGGGACTTGCCCAAGGTCCCACAGTGGGTTGGTGGCTCAGCCAGGCCTCCCCAGCTGGTTCCTCCTGCCCAGAGAACCCCTGCCATGAACACAGAAGCCAGGGCCCAGCACAGCCCCACCTGGCCCCTTGGCAGGACACAGAGGGAGCAAGAGGCTGAGATGGGGACAGGTCAGCTCTGTGCCCCCATGTCACAGAGGGAATAGGGGGCCCCACCTTCTCCTAGAGGCCAACTCTGGCATCTGAGCAGGAGAGGATCCAGCTTTAGGCCCAGTTGCTAGTCCCCTCACCCGTGGCTTCCCAAACGTGGACCTGGCCCACGGCCAGTAGCCGGGCTCTTGGTGCCCCCTGCAGGCCAAGAGCGCCAGGTGGGACTAGCTCCGTAGCTGGCAGAGGCGGGGGATGCACCTAGGTAGGGCAGAGGAGCCAAGTCAGCCCCCTCCCCTTGCAGATACACCCTCCCCGGACCCCCAGCCACCTTCCCACCCTTTTCTCCCTTCTGAGAAGCTCAGGCTTCTGCCCAGGCCTCTTCGGGACACTACCAGCCTCTGTGCATCCTCTGGACAGGACCTGGTAGAGAAGGCTGTGAGGCTCCCGGGAGGCAAGGAATTCAGGAAAAGTGAGGGGAGGTGCGACTGCCTCAGCCCGAGACCACCCACCTCCCACCAGCCCGAGCTGCCAGGGAAGGGCGAGATCCTCACAGCTACGGCGCACCCAAGATGTGCCGGCCGAGAGCCAGATGCACCAGCCACGTCAAATCACATCAGTTTCTCACAGCAGCCTGTGGGATTGCCAGATCAAGAAAGCCAGACGCAGAGAGGCCCCGCAGCTTTGAGGAGGAAAGAGGGTCCCAGAATCAGATTCCTTGGGACTTAGAAAAAAGCATCCCCAGTGGTTACTCACAGACTTCCCCTAAAGTGCCCTCCAGGCCATTGCCAGCCTGGCTTCACAGCTGCTGCTGGGAACGTGTGAAAAGCCCAGATGCCCACCAAGCCCTGCCTGGAGTGGGGCCCAGACACCTGCACTTTCATCAAACCCCACAAATGTTTCGATGCACAGCCAGATATGAGAACCGTCACTCTGGTCCAGCCCACGTGCCTGACAAATAGAATCCAGCTGCTGATTGTACACCCCCCGGGGGTGGAGAGCTCAGCAACCCGCAGGCGGCCCACCAACTGCACCTTGGCCCGCATCCTTAGGTCAAACGAACCCAGCTCCCAGCAGCCTCTGCCCACGGGTGACGTTCGAGTCCTTGAGCCACATAAAAGAATATTGTCTCTACCAAAGGTTTTGAAGTCGGGCAAAACCAGGTTCAAGTCCTGGCTCTGCCTTTACTAGCTGTCTGACCTTGCACACAAAGCAAAGTCCTTAACTTGTCTGTGCCTCAGTTTCCTCCTCTCTAAATGGGGGTTCATTGGCTTGCTGGGAGGATTAAATGCAAACATGTAAGTAAAGTCTTAGGCTTTACTGATTAAGGGACATGCAAGTTAACTACTCTTATTGTCACTGTCTTAAAAATCTCCCATATCTTACTAGACTTTCTGTGTGCTTTTCTGTCTGGGTACCATGCATCTATTCATTCCTTCACTAAGTAAACAGATGTCGAGTTCCTGCCCCATTGCCTGAGGCCCCACGTAAGACCATCCTTCACATACAGGATCCCTTTAGCGCCTGACAACAGTTCCCTGACTTGGCCACAATCGGTGGTCTCCCCCTCACATTACAGGTGGAAAAACTGAGTCCCAGAGAGCAGTGGCCTTTGTCCTTCTTCGGACAAGAAATCTGTGCAGCTTCCCTGATAAAGATGCGCTGGCATCTTCACCTCTACCACCCAGAGAGCCATTGCCCCCGCATCAAGCAGACCTGGGCTGCTGGGCTGGTTCACTGTGGTCTTGGGGCAGTAGGACACTTGCTCTGCTTTTGTTCAGAGCCCCCGATCTGTGGGGCTGAGGCTGAGGGTAGAGCCAGGGTCTGAGTCTCCTGCTGGGAGGTGGTGGGAAGGCCCCTTTCCTTCTCTGAGCTTACCTGTAAAATAAGGAGTCTAGACCAGACCACCTGTCAGGGAACATTCCTTAAGGCTGTGATTCTGTGCACCCTGCCGCTCCTCCAAGAATCTGGAAGGCAGCGCCAGGCAGCCCTGCCTGCCCTGGGAGGTGGCAGGTGCATCTCCCACTGAAGAGCGGGGAAAGGGAGGCAGGGGAGGGAGAGGAGGCCTTCCAGAGTCACCACTCAGCTCTCCTTCCACCATTAGGCTGCTACTTGTGTGCCTACTGTGTGCACTGGGCCCTGGCCAGGGACGCTGGGATGGGGTGAGGGGACAGGTTGCGGGGCAGTGGTTGGAGCACAGGCCTCAGGGTCATCCAGACCCGGGCTCCAACCCAGGTCTGCCCCTACAAGTGGGGTGACCTTGATGGTCATCTCAGTGCTCTGAAACATGCCTGGCACTTAGTAGGTGTTCTGTTAATGCACACCCTTCCCTTGAGAGAAAAACCAGTTTCTTCCTCACAGGGTCTTTCCCTAGCTCTGCTCCCACCCCGGTGAGTATTTGTGTGTCTCACTCCTGGCCCCCTTGCCTCCTGGCCCAGATTGCAAAGTGGCCGTCACTAGGGACTTCCCTGGTGGTCCAGTGGTTAAGACGCCATGCTTCCAATGCAGGGGGCGCGGGTTCGCACCCTGATCGGGGAACTAAGATCCCACATGCCACGCAGCACGGCCAAAAAAAAAAAAAAAAAAAAACCAAAACCAAAGTGGCCGTCCTTAGACAGGGCAGAGCCTTCCAGGGCCCTCACGGAGGGGGTCGGCAGGGGAAAGGCCCATGGGGTTTGGAGGGGTTTGAAGCTTGGCTCTGACACTTGCTACCTGGGTCACCTTGGGCATGTTACCCTCTTAGCCTTTATTTTGGAATCCATAAAATGGTCGTAACAAGTGTCACCTCATAGATTTGGGGTGAGCTGGCGACAGGAAGAAGTGCCCGCCGCCGTGCACAGCACACGGTAGGTGTCCAATCAACAGTAGTGCTCTCTGTCCTCTGCTGAAAGGAATGCGATGCAGTAAAGCCCCTTCCCACGTATGCCTGGCCCCAGAGTGCCTTGACATAAGCTATCTCATCTGGATTGTATATCCTCGCCATAACCCTGTGAGGTGGGGCAAGCATTGGTGCCCCGTTCTCTGGCTAGAAAGACTCCAGGGGCTGAGGGGAGAGCATGGCACACTTTGTTTTCAAAGCCCCCTCCCCCAGCACCATCCCCAGCCCCCCAGCCCTCACTGCCCTTATTGTCCTAAGTGCTACAGCAGTGACGCTGGTCTCTGCCTGGTGGCCCTGGGATGTGGCTGACAGTGAGGATCGTCACCTTGTAGCCAGAGGTGGGCTTAGGTCACTGGGGTCTCTGCCTTGGGAGGGGAAAAAGACACACCAGGGCAGACAGCGGCTCCAGCCTCCCGTCTAGAGGGCGTTTCGACATGAAGGGCTCGGAGCCCATGGGCGAGGTCTAGGGTAACATCAGGGCACAGGTGCCAGTGCAGGGGCCACCCAGGCAGGGAGGGATCCCACGGGGGCCTGTCAGCCGCCCTCCCAGTGCTCTCCCTGCTTTGGCTAACTTGAGATGGAGGCCTTGTGCAAGACAGCACTTCCCCCCTTCTGGCCCTGGGAACCAGGCAGGAGGGCTGTCACTGGATCCAGAGAGAAGCCGACCTCCAGAACCCATCCCTGGTACAAACTGGCTCCCAGAGACCTGGGCAGGGCGTGGTCTCAGCTGGGGCGTGGAAGGAGGAGGGAAGGGGCTCAGCATCACGTCCCACCCCCATCCCCAACCCCCCTCTCCCCAGGTACCTGGCCAAGCTGTCATCAGTGGGGAGCATCTCGGAGGAGGAGACGTGCGAGAAGCTCAAGGGCCTGATCCAGAGGCAGGTGCAGATGTGCAAGCGGAACCTGGAGGTGATGGACTCGGTGCGCCGCGGCGCCCAGCTCGCCATCGAGGAGTGCCAGTACCAGTTCCGGAACCGGCGCTGGAACTGCTCCACGCTCGACTCGCTGCCTGTTTTCGGCAAGGTGGTGACGCAAGGTGAGGGAGGGGCTCGCGGGGGTGCTGGGGACCCCGGAAGGGACCACTGTTTCCTGGGGTGGGGAATCATGTGCTCGTGAGTGGCCTGACGGGTCCATCACTCATCACAGGATGCAGATGGAGGCATGGGAGCGGGCAGGACCCAGCGGGCGGCAGTCCCCTGTGGGAGGGCCGACGGAGGAGGATGCTGTTCTCTGGCTGTGCAGCACAATACGATGTGCCGTGTTTTCAGTCCCGGAGCCACCATCCCGTTTTAGAGTCAGAAACTGAGGCTCAGGCAGGGGAAAGGACGGAGTTGCTCGGGGCTCCTCAGAGGGTGAACAGCAGAAAAGAATTCAGACGTGGGCTTCCAGCCCCCCAGCCCCGTGCTATTCTTACCTTAGCACTGGCCTCACCTATGCAAGCGCATCTCGTTCGTCTGTACCTTTGACGAACCATGTTGAGCCTTACTTGCCCAGCCCTGAGTCCCCGAGAAGAGCAGCACCCAGATCCTGTCCTCCTGGGCTCACAGTTGAGGCAACGATGACACCTCAGTAGGGGCAGTGGCTCTCACACCTGTAGCACCAGCTAGGGACCAGACACTGTTTAAGTGCTTTAAGTGATATTAACTCATCTGGCCCTTTGAGATAGGCTTCCGTATTGCAAATGACGAAACTGAGGCACACAGAGGTTAAGTAACTCTCCCAAGGTCATAGAACCAAAAAGTGGCCAAGCCGGGACTTGAGCCCGTGCAGTCCAGCTCCAGGGTCTTGCTCTTACCCACGAAGAGAGGGGACACAGGAGCCTCGAGAGCACAAGGGTGGACCCCTGCCCCAGCCAGGGCGGGTGCTCAGGGGAAGCTTTCCCAAGGAGTGGGTCCTCGGCTGACACCAGAAATATGAGAAGGCATCAAGCCAGAGGAAGATGGGCCAGGGCATAGAGAACGTTCCATGCAGCTGGAAGGCTCCTTAAGAGGTCACCGGGTCAAGCCGCTGCCCTCGAGGGAGCGCTCTAAACCAGCTGCCTCTTTTTCTACTTCCTGAGTGTGAAACTGACACTAGTCCACAGACCCCTTGACTTGCTCAGGCAGCAGGAAAGCGTTCCTGGGCCAACCTTTGTTTTGGCACCTGTGGTCCTGGACAGCGAGGGCTGCTGGGCTTGTGGCAAAACCATTTGGATGTTGTTGGAAACCAACTGGGATAGAAATTTGGAAGCCATTCTCCTGGGAGTTGGCAGGGGCCAAAAAGGCGCGATTATGCTTGGCATGACTGAACATTGCTGCTTCGGAGAAGAAGCAAAGGCCCAGTGAGCGGCCTGGGAGTGGAGGCCCTCCCGGGACCACGGTGCCCCTGCCGAGGACCCAGGGCTGTCTGTCTGATGAGGCCCAGACACTAGGCTCAAACAGCAGACCCTGGGCACAGGAAGCCCCTGGCACACAGTAGGTGTTCCGTGTTTTAGGTGGACTGATGAATAGACTGGCAGGGTTACATGTGCCAGGCCCTTCATACCCCCGTGCCTTTGCACATGCTATTTCCTCCACCCCCAAACACCCAACCTTCTTTCTCCACCAGCTCAGCAGCTCCCTCCTCGAGTCTGCCCAGCTCCTGCAAGCAGGTGGTTGCTTTTTCCACTGGGCTCCAAAGCTCTTTGTTCACGCTGGGGTTTTTTCCCCTTTTTTTGGTAATTGTTTTGATATAATTTCAAACTTACAGAAAAGTTGCAAAAATAGTACAAGGAATTCCCATATACTCTTTTAAAAAAATACTCTATGTGATTGGGTTTATTCGGTCAGCTACTTTCATTTTCTTCTTTTTTCAATGAGGTATAATTGACATATTATATTAGTTTCAGGTGTACAATATAACGATTCAGTAAGTCTAGTTAACATCCATCACCACACAGTTGCAAACATTTTTTTTTTTGTGGTGAGAACTTTCAAGATCTACTTTCTTAGCAACTTTCAAATATGCAATACAGTATTATTAACTATGGTCACTAAGCTGTACATCACATCCTTATGACGTATTTATTTTATAACTGGAAGTTGGTACTTGTTGACCCCTTCACCCATTTTGCCCACCCCCCCATCCCTGCTTCTGCCTCTGGCACCACCAGTTTGTTCTCTGAATATATGAGCTCAGTTTTTCCTGTGAAGAATTGCCATATACTCTTTACCTAGATTCACCAGCTGTTTACATTTTAACCCATTTGACTTATCAATTTCTCCCTCTCTCTCCTTTCTCTCTCACTCTCTCTCTCCCTTAATACACACACGTGTACACACACACACACGTCTGTCTAAACCATTTGTGTCCACGTGGCTTTCATTACACCTTTCACACTGAACTGTGATGCCTGTCTCCCCCTCCCCACTCCTCCATCCCTAAACCTTGAACTCTTCCAAGGCAAGGGTAATGTCTCATTTACCAGTTTCCCAGCACGTGGCAGAGCCTGGCAAGGAGGAGACAGTCAAGGGATGTCATCCAGTGGCAGAGAGCAAGTCGGGGCAAGGACCCAAGGGGCAGAAGAGGGGAGGCATGGGTCAGTGCGGCCTGATGCAGGTGAGGGACCCCGTCGAGAGGTGCTTTCCTCACCTGTGTTTGCACCAGGAACCAGGGAGGGGGCCCGGCCCCAGCTCATCAAGTTCAGGGAGATGCTGAGAATCCTACCAGGCTTGGCTGGAACATGCTGTGGACTAAAGGCCAAGTGACTTGGTCAAGCATCCAGTCTCCTCGGGGCTGAGTCAGGGCAGGCACTCGCCAAGCCAGCCACGTGCCAGGCAAGGGCAGTCGTGTTTGGAGGAGTCTGAACTCTTTCCATTCGTCCATCCCCTCACTTCTGCATTTTCCGTTTTCTTCCCTAGTAAAATTCCTCCTGGAAAAGTCTCAATTTATCTCCACTGAACAAGAGACGGGACTTGTCCCTCCCGAGGCCACAGTGCTGCTCTCGGAGGGCCCAGGGTTGATGAGGCCGTGCGGGGAGAGCACAGGCAGCAGGACCTTGGGGGAGGGACCTCACTCCTCCGAGCCTCGGTATCCTCACCTGTCAGTGGGACCTGCACGTGTGCTTACCTCATAGGGGCGTCACCATTTAGGGTGGACCTTGACCCCAGAAAAGCCATCTGTCCTCACCAGCTGCTGTGATTTGGGGCAGCAGCCGGCTGGGCAGGCCTCTCTCACAGCCCCCAGGTTTAGGGGTTGGGGGGCTAGGCCAGTGCCCGCATTCATGGGCTGCCTGGCTGGGGTCCTGACCTCAGACCTGGAAAGGTAATTGCTCACAGATCCCTCCAGGAGCCAGGCCATACTTGGAGGAGAAAAGGAGCCCCATTTGTTGAGGGCCTCCTCGGTGTGCCTTGCATCCGACCACCCTCACGACAAGTCCGAGTGTGTAGTATTGTTCCCACGTTACAGCTGAGATAGGAGGCCCAGCAGGCAGAGGGTGTGATGCACCTAGATCCGGGACCTGCCGGCTCTTGGCATGAGACCCCGGGCAAGGTCCATCCCCTGTCCTAGCCTCAGCATCCTCCTCCCTGGATGGCGGGCGGCAGGGAGGGGGGGGGGGCGGGGCAACCCCAGGCCCCAGCTCCTGGACTTCCCATTAGGATTCAAAGATGATGTCTCCAAAGGCCTGCCTGACTCGCAGGGCACCTGGAGGTGGGAGCAGCTCTCTTATGGCCAGCACTGCCCGAGGCCGTTCAGCTCCAACCCGCACCCCCTCCCCTCCCGGGCAGTGGAGACCCCCTGCTCCTGGCCTACAGAGGCAAGACAGACGGTGACATAATGGTGACTGGTGAGGACAGTGTGTAAGTCAGGGCCAAACTGTGTGCTCTAGGCTGAGAACCTGCCAGAAATTTGGTGAAGTTGGCATCGGGGGCAGCCAGGAATGGGGCAGCCGGTGGTTCTTGGCTGAGCAGGCGTGCAGGGCCAGATGTGGGATGGGCTCTGTGCGGTTTGGTCACTGCTTAATCCCTGTGCCTGGGGCAGCACCTGCACAAGGTAGGTAACTGATAAGTGTTCCTGGAATGAACGACGAGGGTTTGAGGGTGGGAGGGAGAGGCCAGGGAGTCTGACGAAAGTTCAGTGTGGCCGCGAGCAGGTTGTGCTGGGGTCTCAGAGTGGGCTGGCCCGAGCAGGACAGGGCGAGGTGGGGAAGGCAATGCAGACGCCTCTGCTCCTGCTCCCCTCCACCCGTAGACAACGCTGAGCCTTCCCCTGCCTTCTCACACCTCGCTCTGTGAGCTTGATCGTGTCCCTGTCCCGAGAGAGGGGACTCCACGAGCCCTGAGGCCCCTTTGGGCTCTGGCTGCCATGTCGGGAGGTGATGTGGTGCACTGGTCGTAGCCAAGTGAGGATTCAGCCCAGGCTGTGTTTCCAGTCCCCGCGTGTCTAACCTCAGGGCACCTGACTGACAGTAACTTCAGGCTGGATCTAAGAAGTAGATGCTTTTCAGTCCTGGGCTGTGACTCCCTAACACCTGTGCTCTCACCTTTGTCCTCAATGTTGGCATCACTTTGGACCCAGTGAGGGTGACAACATGCCTTTCTTCTGGGGACCTCTCAGGCCAGCTTTTGGTGCCATCAGATACATCACAGGAGGTCTGGGGAGGGGTTACCCCAGAGACACTTTGCACTGGGGGTTCCTTGAGGACAGACTCACCTCCGTCTCCCTCGTGCTGGCATAGGGCCTGGCTCACAGCAGATGGCTAATAAACGTCTGGTGAGGGAGGAGGTGTCTCTGTGCTAAGGAAGCTTTTAGCCCAATGGCAAATATGTGGACAAGTGGCCCTCAGGGGGTAAGTGCCCTACCGATATTTGTTAGCGAATGAATAAAATGGCATTAATCACCCAACAATAACATTCACAGTAGCTACTATGTCTCAAGCACCTACTCCAGGCCAGTGGCTAAGCACTTCCCATGTTCTATGTCGTTAGACTTCCATACCCACCTGAAGAGGTCAGAACTATTGTCAGCCCCATTCTATGGACATAAAAACTGAAATCACACATTCAGGAAGTGGCAGAGCCAGGACTAGATCTCCGGCCTGCCAGGCTGAGCATCCACGCTCCTCCCAATACCCGCCTCTGTCTCCAGGGAGCTGGGAAAGGCCTGTTCTTGCAAGCTCTGTACTGGGCTCGAGGGGGGCAGAGGAGGTGGTGAGGGAGAGCGTGGCCCCTGGAGCTTCCAGTCTGGCTGCAGACAAGCACACAAGACACTTAGAAGGTGAAACAGTCCGAGTCCAACTCTGACTGCGTGGGGAGGGCAGGCCAGGCCAGCCAGAGCACCCGGGGTCCCAGGAATCCATGATGGCGGGAGGGATGTGCCGAAGTGCCAGGGCCTGGCCTGCTGGGCCGGCGTTACTTTCCCAGTTAGAACTGGGAAAGGTCACTGCACTAGTAAGAGTCTTAACACGGCTTTGTCCACCTCCAAAACCTTTACTCTTTCCCCTGCCCTACACTGTCTCTTAAATCCAAAGAGGCTTCCTGGAGGTGGTTTCAAGAAAAGGTGAGCCTTTGCAGACAAGAGAGCAAAGGAAATTGGAAAGGCAGGCTGGGGGCAGGGATGGGGAGAGGACAAGGGCAGTGACTTTCTCAGAAGGCCGTGCCTCTCCTGCCCCACCTCCAGAGGACTCCCGCTGGGTCTGCTTTGGAAACATGTAAGTTATGCTCGGAATGACACTGCCATCAGGACACCTGCCTGATGCCCCGGGGATCCCCACGCCTGTGGCTTCCTTTCTAGCCCAACTCAGCCTCATCTGTTTCTCCTCCAAACACTCCTTCCTGCTCAAATGTCCTTCCATCCAGCATCCGGGGAGACAGCGCATGTGATGTGCTCAGAAGAGCACTGGCCTCAAGTGAGGCAGGCCGCGGTTCCAATGCCCTCTTGGCCACCGACTAGCTGAGGGACCCCAGACAAGCCCCTGAGCCTCACTTTTTCCTCCACAGAGCAGAGCTGGAGAGAGCTGGTTGCTCAGGTCGCCATGAGCTCATGGAAAGGCCGTGGCACATCGTAGGCCCTCAGAAAGGGTAGTTATCACTGGAGCCCCAGGACAACTCTGAATTCCCAGCCCCAGGCAGCCTTAGCACCTTGGAAAAGATGGCAGTGACGCGGGACCTAGAGGACGCTCGGGATTTAGACCAATGGAGCCAGGGAAGAAGAAAGAGCAGGAAGAAAGGAGTTGGGTGTGCAATGAGGCAAATGGCATTATGGAAAAGGCAGAGGCTGTAGGGCAGCTGCTAGCACCTTCGAGAGCTCTGCCTTTCCCTTGGCCGGCTCTGCTGTCCCAGGAGGACAAAGTCAGGACTGTCCTCCCCCTGCAGCTGGAACAGGCAAACCCCCAGACCAGGGAGCAGTTATCGAACAGGTCGCTGGGGAACTCCCCTCTGCCACCCTCACAGCCACAGCACAATCCTTTTTCTGCCTCTCAGCAGTCTCTGCCAGGTGCCCCACTGGTGAGCAAGGCTCCAGCCGGGCAGAGGGGATGAGCCAGGAGGGGCCACAGCCCTGTAGTCAAGGGATCGGGACCCAGGGCCAGTCATAAAAGGCTGGAGGAGCCACTGCCATCGGCTCTCGGGACACAGTGGCTCAGCCACATTCTTCAGGCCTTCTGGGGCCTCCTGTGCTGAGCACAGGCCCACTGGTCACCATGCCCCAGTGAAGAACCCGCAAAAGGAACTGAACACGTCCCACAGCTCGTGGCTTCACACATGGAGGTGGGAAGAGATGGGCTGTATACTCCTGGGGGCTCCAGGCTCTGGGCTCCGGGCGGCAGGATCATGTTAAGGTTGAAACTCTGGAGCTAGGCTGCCTGAGTCCGAATTCTGGCTCCACCACTTCCTGGCTGGGTGTCCTTGGACAGGTGCTTCATGGCTCAGTGCCTCAGTTTCCTTATCTGTAAAATGGGGAGTAAAAGTGTCTACTTCGCAGGGTTGTTGTGAAGAGTATATAAATTATGTCAAGTGCTCAGACAGTGCCCAGCACAGAGTGAGCTCTCTCTAAGCTTTAGCTCACGTTATTATCTTCCTTCCAGAACCTCTTCCTTCAGGCCCAAATGGAGAGAACTATAGCGCCCTTGCTCCCGAGGCCAGGACAAGGGGGCCTATAGTCCTGGTGGATGGGTGTTGGCTGGGGATGAGGCAGGGGTCTCCCTGAGCCACCTCACAGGGAGCCCTGCACCCAAGGCTACTAGCGCTCAGGGGAGGAGGTGGGCCCAGAGCTTGGGGCAGGCCAGGGGCTGCCTGAGGGCCCAGAGAAGCAGAGGAGAAAGGAACATGCCAGGCCAGGAGCTGGGGCCACCCTGCCAGTCCCATCCACTCTACTATCTCCTGCTTTCCCTTCCCCCTTGGTCTTTGGGGCAAAGATTTGTGCTGGTTCAGGCCTGGAAATACCAGAAATACCAGAAACTAAAGTCGTCTCTCTTTGGGCGGCCACAGCACAAAACCAACCAACATGATCCTGCTATTAACCTCGATTAACTTGGAGAGGATTCCATCTCAGGCTGTCAAGGCCCCCGTGGCTCCAGCCAAGCCCCCTCATGCCGGCCCAAAGTGTCCAGGCCAGGGCAGAGGGTGGGCCGTAGGAAGTGGGTGGCGGGCAGTATCCCCAGCTCAAGGGCCGAACCGAGAACAGGGCGTCCTGGGCCATGGGGGCCTGAGCTGCCCCCAGCCCCAGCGCTCGGCCTCCACTGCCTGTCCACAGACACGGGCACAGAGGAGGTGATTGTTTCTGTCTGACCACGGCGACTGCTCCCCAGGGCAGCCGAGAGCACCGGCCTGGGTGTCACAGAGGTAATTGCCAACCACGAGGCCAAAGCCTCCCCTCTTTGCTCCTGTGGACACAGACACTCCAGCAAGAGACAGAAGGACAGTCACGGGCACACAGAGGCCCTCACAGGGCCCAGAGAGGAGCAGGGCCCGTCTGGTCACACACCCAGCCAGCCGTGTGCACACACCCCACACACACACACACACACACACACACACACACACACACACACACACCACACACAAAGACACTCCCTCCCACCACCCACACCCCCAGAAAGGGGCTACATAGCAGCTACACCCCCTGAGGCACAGTTCCTAGGAGGATAAAAACACCCATTCAGGCAAGAGACAGGGCAGGCACCAAAATAGAACCACCAAGAAGTCATGGGGCGGAAGGGAAAGACAGGCAGCAGAGGCGGACAGACCGGAGTTTGAGTCCTGGTTCTATCACTTCCTGACTGGACGACTGCGACCCACGTCCCCTCCCCAAACCTGCACTGTGCCATCTGTGAAATGGGCACAGATAAAGCTTCCGATGGTAGAGGGCATCCCCTCTTCAGCAGTGATCCTGGTAAGCGGTGGGGCCATTGTCATTACAGTTTACTCTTAGAGGTATAAGGAAGCAAGGTGGTCTCAGAAATGGGCCGAGCCTCAGCAGGAAGGGCTGGGGCAGGTTCTTCGGGCGGGGGACCCCATCAGAGCCTAGAGGGGCCAGCTGGGGAATAGGCACAAAAAGAGCTGGGTTGACAGGCCAGCCTGCTACTTCTGAGGTCTTGGTAAGTTAATTCACCTCTCCCACGCCTGTCTTGTCTCTCATAAAATGACGTTAACATCTCTAACCTGCCGGAGAGGTTGTGAGAGCAGTAACTGACGGTGCTCCGGGCACTGAAGCTGGACCATCTGGCTGCTCAACCCCATGCTGTGTGGCCTGGGACAAGTTGGCTAATCCCTCTGAAAGCGGGGATAATAACTGTACTCACCTGACGGGTGCGGGGAGGATAAATGACCAGCACACGTGAAGACCGCAGGGCAGTGTCTGGCGTGTGTAAGTATGTTGGCCATTGGTGGGTAAGAATAAGCGCCAGCACGGCGTGACTCCGGCCCCCCGGGAGTCAGCCTGCCTTGCTCTCTCCCCGGTCCTCCGTGGTTCAGGAGTCCCATCTACGCCTCTCCTCTAAAAAGGAGGGTGCGGGGAGGAGCACTGGACCCAGCCCTGCCCCCCCTCTGCCTCCCTCCCACAGGGACTCGGGAGGCGGCCTTCGTGTACGCCATCTCTTCGGCAGGTGTGGCCTTTGCGGTGACGCGGGCGTGCAGCAGTGGGGAGCTGGAAAAGTGCGGCTGTGACCGGACGGTACACGGGGTCAGCCCACAGGGTAAGTGCGGGCGGTGGGGAGGGCATGCGTGGCAGGGCAGGGGCCGGGGCCCGGGCCCTCACTCACCCGCGGACCCCGCATGCCCTCCCCACCCAGGCTTCCAGTGGTCAGGATGCTCGGACAACATCGCCTACGGCGTGGCCTTCTCACAGTCATTTGTGGACGTGCGGGAGAGGAGCAAGGGGGCCTCGTCCAGCCGGGCCCTCATGAACCTCCACAACAACGAGGCCGGCAGGAAGGTAGTGCATGCGGCCCTAGCGCCCTCACGGCCGGCCGGGAAAGGCCGGGCTCGGCAAGGTCCCCAGACGCTCTCCCCCACCCACCTGCCCCTCAGAAAACACTTGTTGGGCTCTGGCCGGTACCAGGCACCTCCTATGGGGCGGGGGGCACGGGGAGGGGGCGGACAGGTAAGCTGGCATCACAGAACGGTGTGAGCGGCCCCCAGTGTAGCACACACGTCCCCCAACACGCCCCCACCCACACATATATGTGCACACAGGTGTGTCTCCATCCCCCTTTGTCACGCACACACCCCCCTAACAAGTAGCGGGGTTAGGATTTCTCCGTGTCACTGCGAAGACTGTGTGCTTAACTACAATACCATCTGCTATCTCAGTACCTACTCTTCGAGGTTCCTGTGCAGGTTCAATGCAGCCGTGTTCTTCCCCAACACGTCACTTTTCACGGTTTCGTATGACACTGCCCTTTAACATGTCTCTCCTCCATCAACTCCGAGTGCCCCAAGGGCAAGGACAGTATCTTTGTTCCCAACACAGCTTACCAGCCCACCATGGCATACAGCAGGAGCTCAATACAGAGGAAGCAGGACCCTACATCTTTGTCCAATTCTGCGCCATGCCCCCGTCCCTGCCCCGGCTCGTCCGCCCCCCAGCAGCCCCTCCCCCGCCTCCCCTGACATCTCCTGATGGCCCCTCTCCCCTCCCCGCCCCCCGCAGGCTATCCTGACTCACATGCGGGTGGAGTGCAAGTGCCACGGGGTGTCGGGCTCCTGCGAGGTAAAGACGTGCTGGCGAGCCGTGCCGCCCTTCCGCCAGGTGGGCCACGCGCTGAAGGAGAAGTTTGACGGCGCCACGGAGGTGGAGCCACGCCGTGTGGGCTCCTCCAGGGCGCTGGTGCCGCGCAATGCGCAGTTCAAGCCGCACACAGATGAGGACCTGGTGTACTTGGAGCCCAGCCCGGACTTCTGCGAGCAGGACACGCGCAGCGGCGTGCTGGGCACGAGGGGCCGCACGTGCAACAAGACGTCCAAGGCCATCGACGGCTGTGAGCTGCTGTGCTGCGGCCGCGGCTTCCACACAGCACAGGTAGAGCTGGCCGAGCGCTGCAGCTGCAAATTCCACTGGTGCTGCTTCGTCAAGTGCCGGCAGTGCCAGCGGCTCGTGGAGCTGCACACGTGCCGGTGACCGCCGCCCAGCCCTGTGCCCAGCAACCACCTAGTGGCCCAGGGAAGGCCGATAATTTAAACAGTCCCGCACCACCCACCCCAAAAGATACTGGTTGTATTTTTTGTTTTGGTTTGGTTTTTGGGTCCTCATGTTATTTATTGCCGGAACCAGGCAGGCGACCCCAAGGGCACCAACTGGGGCCTCCCGGAAGCCTGGGCCTTTGTGGCTGCCACTGACCAAAGGGACTTTGCTCATGCCTCTGGCTGCCCACATGTGGCCACTGCTGACCACTCACTTGTTACCTGTACCTGTTTTTCCTCTCGCAGACTTAAGGTGGGTAACGAAGTGTTGCAGCCACATGCCTACTGACCCTGCCATCTAGGGAAAGGGGCAGCCCTACGGCAGGGGAATGGTGCCATTTGACGGCAGTTGCACCCCACACTTACACACGGACCCCGGGCAGCTTCAGCCTGGTAGCTTTGTCTCTCAAGCCCCGTGGAGAAGGAATGGGCAGACACCAGGTCCAGGGCAGAGGGTTAATTTCAGGCCTCCATGAGCAGCCGGAGGTTCAATCTCTGTGGGACCCTCCAGGCAAGAAGAGCAGATGAGGCGAGAGCCAGTGAAGGCTGCAGTGCCCCCACCCCTAGCCCAGCCGCCAGGCCTCCCCTCAGAGAGGGAGACCCTCACTGCCTGGTCCCTCCCAGGCAGGAATACGGCTGCGTCCTGGATCAGAGACCCCAGCTGGGCCTTCACAGTGACGCCGTGAGCGTCGCTCCACGGTGCTGCTCCTCCATGAAACTAAGAATGGAAACGCCACACGCACACAGGAGAGGGCCACGTGAAAAAGCCATCTCCCAACTTTTATTTCACTCCCTTAACCGCATCTATTGAGCAAATACTGTTCTAGGCCCTGTACTGGGCCATCTCACTGGACGACCACAGCAATCCTGGGAGGCCAACAAGACAGGGATGCATGCTTGTGCCCATTTTACAGGAGAAAGGGCAAGGCTCAGCTGGGTCCCAGAGCCAGTAGAGGCAGAGGCAGAGCCAGAAGAGCCCCCCAGCCAAGGCTCCTCCTGGACTCCTGTACCCAAAGGCCCAGAAACTGTAGGTCCCCTTGGGTCTGAGCCTCAGGGTTGGGGCTCTGGCTGGAGGAAGAGGGGCCGGGAAGCAGCAGGAGCCACAGACCACAGGCTGAGCCAGAGCCCACTTGGTTCCCAAGGGAGGGCAGAGCAGGCTCTGAGGGAAGAGGTGGAAGTGGGGAGGCTGACGAAGTGAGGTCTCTCCGCGGCGGGGGGTACCGTGGGCACTGAAGCAGAGCCCCCCAGAGCCAGCACCAGCAGCCCGGGCCTGGCCCTGTGCACCAGCCAAACCATCAGGAGCCCAGCCCAAACTTCTGTGAGCAGGACCTGCACACAGCAAGCCCTGGCCTGACCCAACTGCTCTCAGGCGGGCTCCCAAGCACCAGAGGACCTCACTCATAGCCCTCTCTCCAAGCTGCACCAACACTTTTGCTTTCAGCTCCTGGTTTGAGGTCTTAAGCTCCAGGCTCCAGGTTCTCAGACCCCAAGTTCTTGGCTCCAGGGTTCAGCGTCTGAATTCAAGGTCCCAGATCCAGAACACGGGCTCCAGCCTGTAGACGCTCTCCTCCAGGCCTTGCGGTTTGTGCCTCCTGGTGTTGGCTCCCTCACGAAGACAGGGTCAACACCCTCGGCCCCCAGCCAAGCTCTCTGCTCAGTGTCCATCCAAGAAGAAGGCCAAAACCAAGTGAGATGCTGGACCCACATTCAAATGTGGGGATAATCTTGGGGCAGGCAGGCTCTGATGTGGATGAAAGCTGAGCCGACTGTGTCCCCACAGCTGCCCAGCTGGGCTCACTGCTCCTCTGGCGGGCTCTGTTCAGCTGTCTGCTCAGAGCCAGGGAAAATACTATCCCTCACTGGCAGAGGCCCGACCCACACAAAGGAAGCAGTGGAGACCCCTCCCCCACCCCTAAGTCCTGTCCCCAGAGCCAGGGGACTAGTAGATTCAGGCTGGATGCTGGTATGATGGGCGCTGCCCCAGGGAGAAGAGAGAGGATCTGTGCTTATTCATAGGCCTCACCTTTCCACCTACCAGGGGGCTCCTCAAAGCTGATCCTCCCGGCGTTCTGAAGGGTGTAGCCTCGGTGAAGCAGACTAGATTCTAGGAACCTCTGCCCAACCCTACCACCACTGCCACCGGCACCCCAAAGGCCAAAGGGATCCACAGCTGCAGGAAAATGGAGCTTCCTTGGACACACCCAGCTCTAAACTGTCCAGCAGAACAGTTTAAAGAGGAACCAGCACAGGACTGCCATAGCCACCCATCCTGGAAGCTGGCCAGAGGGTTCAAGCCCTGCCCGAAACCCTCTCCACTAGTCTTACCGCAAGGCAAAGGTGCCCTCGGAGGCCTAGGGCTGGACAAGCCCCAGCTCTGGATGCTGCTACCCCCTCTGCTGCCCCCACCTCATCCCGATTTTTATACTAGGCTCCTTGCCTTTGTGACATCCCCATGAAATAGTCTGGTGCACGATAAAATGATTATTTCTTTATCTTGCAATTGTGGCAGTGACTTTTTTGTAGAAGAGGGAGAAGAGAGACTGGGGGAAGGACATGGGAAAAGCAGATAAACATTATCAAATTCTAGATATGGGGACACTCGTTGCCCCCTCTCCTTCTGAATACCTAGTTTGAATTCACCTTTAACACCCAGAGGCTGTATCCGCATTTCACTGAGCCATGATCAGCTGTTCAAACCTTGGCCTAATCCAAGGTCTCAGAACCCTTCTTGGGCATTGATTTGGAAAGGAGGGACAGATACGATGACAGAGGAGGGTGTGGTAAAGTGGATGTCGATTGAGGAGGTGGGGGACAAATAGAAAAGAATTTAGTTCCTGCCCAAGGACACAAGGATTCGAGGCCTGTGGCTAAAAGTAAACTCCAAGATTGGAGCCCAGTCAGAATGAGGAGTGGATGGAAAACTCCATATAACTCCAGTCACAGCTGCTGGGGAGACCCAAAGTGGCTTCTCAGGAACCTCAGTCTAGTGGAATAAAGTCCTCAGCCTTACCAAGGGGGCCATGGTCCCACACCCACACCCCGCCCCTACTGCAGTAAACCCACACCAGCCTGGGAACAGTTAGGCTACTATGTGCTTGGCTTTCCAAAAATTTAATGGGGTATAAAAGGGCCAAAGCAAAGTGCTTTCAGGATGGCAGTGGTACACACAAATTTGTGAAGCATTGGGGAGGGGATGGGGTCTAGAGTATGGGTGGATAGAAAAGGACACATCCGCAAATCAGGGTCAAACGCAGAGAGAAAGGGACTGGCGATACAGAGGGTCCAAGATGGTAGAGCAAAGAGGTGGGGACGTCCGTGCCCAACCACCTTCCAGAACTGGGAGAAGGACCTAGGCTTTGCAATCAAACAGACCTGGGTTGGAATCCCAGCACTGCCCCTTCTTCACTATATGGAACCTTGAACAACTCTTTGTCCCTCTCTGGAACTCATTTTCTTCATCTGTAATATGGGGCTGCTCCCCCAGCCCCAACTTCATTCATAATTTGGCGTTAAATAATAATAGAACCTATTTCTTGGGGACGTTAAATAAAACATGTGAAGCTCAACAAATGGCATCTATTACTATAAATATTATGATTCCCTTTTCAGGAATGCAGTGGGCAGTTAAGGGAGCTCTAAGATTGAGGGGATCCGAGGGAGGATGAGACGAGGAGGAAAGCAGACAGTGTGGGATAGGTTAGGGGCTGAAGGCAGGTGTGCCCCAAGACCGTGGTCCTACTTTGGCCCCATCCCAGAGATCAGAAGCAGGCGGATGTCCCAGGGCAGAGATCACCAGGCAGGAAAAGGAGAATCCAAGGGATCGGGGTACCCAGGGAGCAAAGCTATGGCAAAGCTGCCCCTAGGCACCAACAGGAGAGGCTGAATCAAGGCTCCAATGTGGGTGAGAGGCAGGACTAGGACAGGGAGTGGGGGTGAAGGAGGCCATAGTCAGAAGTAGAGATGGGTGTGTCAGAGCTGTGGGAAGCTTATGTAGTGGAGCCCAGGGGCTCCGCCTGTGAGGGTGGAAGGTTTCCAGGGCTCCCAGGCCAGGTCTGCTCGCAAAGAGGCTGTGTCCAGATCCATCCTTGACAATGCCCTCAGACTCAGGCCTGAAGGTTTCTGAGAAGGTTGTGAAACCGTGTGACAATAAAGTGGACCTCCTTCTCAGCTCCTTCTCGACACCCGGTACTCCAAGGAAGTCTTGGGGAGACCAGAGGCAGGGTTTGAAGTGGATCTTGGGCCAAGAAAGGGCCAGAGAACACAGGAAAGTGAAGGGTAGAAGGAAGTATAGGGAGGGTTCTGGGCAACTGACAGGGGCTAAGAAAGGCTGAGTGAGGAAAAGGCAGCAGGCGGGAGGGCAGACACAGAAACAGAAAGATACCAGAAGAAAGAGAGGAAGGTGCTGAGGGACCAGAAGGCATCCGGGCAGAGGAGCCCAGCAGCTTCCTAGTAAGAGGAGAAAACGCTGAGCTTCAGGAGAAGGCATCTGACTCAAGAAGGTCTAAGGGATGGGGGGGAGGGGGCAGAGTGTGGCCTGGCCTGGCCTGGCCCGGCCCAGGCGATGACTTCATAGGCATCTCCCCCCATTCCTTCCTGAGCCGCCAGCCCTGCTGACCCCCTACCCGCATCTCAAGGGTCTAGGCCAAGCAGGCGCTGACAGGGGAGAGAAGGGGCCCTTCTGGGGCAGGTCCCCAAGCCTGGCATAGTGCCTGCTGGGGAGGAGGGGCCTAGAGGCCCAGCCCTTGTCAGCATCCCGGCCGGCACTTTGGAGGCAATTAGCAGCCCAGCTGAGCTAATCCCCCGCCTGGTGAGGCCAACACAAACAGGCCCAGGCCGGGTACACACTCGCCTCCCTGTTTGCTGAGGGGCCCGGTGGTCTGCCAAGAACAACACCAATAACCTGGGGCCTTCTCGAGGTTAAGAGGAGGACCGGAGCTTGCTGAAGAGCTGACAGTGCCCGACAGAGCCTACTCTGGCCAGGTGCCCTGGCTGCCCCAGAAAGGCAGCCACTGTTCCCAAGCCTTTGGCCAGCCAGGAAGAGGAAGCTGGACACAAGGAGCCATATACTCTGATTCAGTGCCCACCCCCACCCCCACCCCTGCCACCTGTGAGCGAGAAGGGCCAGCCCAGGCTTGTGCCGCCTCAGCCAGCCCGACAACTGAGGCCAGGAGGGGCCGGGCCCTGTAGGCAAGACTCGAGGATTACATGCCCCACGCTGGACATGGGAACCCAGAGGCGATTCAGACCTGGACCCTGCCCTCAGGGTCTCACAGTCTAGCAAGAGAACAGACTGCATAGGACCCTGCAGCAGGGCCAGTCTCTTGCTGCACTGGCCACTTCCCCAACTTGGAAACGCCATGGCAGTACTCCCACAACTGAGAAGGCAAAGGCAGACCCAGAAGGAACAAACTGAGGCCCAGAAATTGATAAATGGGGAGACAGGAGGGATCCAGAACCAACTTTGGCACAGACTGGTCCCGGTTCAAGCCAGCAACCACTGGGCAAGCCCAGAGACAAGGCCCTGCTCTGCATCCCCGCTTCTCGATTCCAGCCCAATTCCACCTTCATCAGCCCGTGGCCTGGGAGCATCTCCGATCTGAGCCAAACCCTCTATCCTCAATTTGGTTCCTCACCCCCACAGGTATGTATGGACTTTGCAGCAACATCAGGAGCCACAGCTCCTTTGAAGGGTCTACATGGGAAAGTGACATGGCCTCCTGCCTGGCCAGGCCCCTTGGGACACTGTGCTGATCATCAATAGCCAACACCATCACCGTTTACTGAGCATCTACTGGCTGCTGTGGGGTCAGACCCACACCAACACTGCCTACCAGCAGTACCTCGTGTCATGGTCACAAGCGAATAATGGAACAGGAATACTTCCTGTCGGATAAACCAGCTGGGAGGCAGGTGCACGATTTACCCGCACTTTACAAATAAGGACACTGAGGCCCACAGGAGGGAAGACTTGCCTACAGCCAGAGCCCAGACCCCCGGGCTCCTGGTCAGGATGTAGTGTGTCACCAGGCTCCACCCACAAGCCTCTTCATTTTTCTTCACCCCACCCTGGCCTAGACCCTCCTGGGTCAAAAAGCCTCAGAGTCTTGAGCCTACCCCTCCCCACAAAAATAGCATTATCTGTCTCTGGCTGGGCTAAGCTCAACTCTGTCACTCTGCTGGGAACCTACATATGGCTATGTAGACAGCTTTCTCTAGGGCAGAGGGTGAGGAAGGCTGGAGTCACTCTGCTACGGTGGACAAAGCCATATCTGGAAACAGCAGCCCTGCCTACTACCCCCTGCCCTGGCTGGTGTGGCAGAAGACTAGGTCCGGTTCCAAGCCTGCCAGATAGGCTGTCAGGATCCTGCCCACCACAGGAAGGGGTTGACAATCCATGATCTGAACTCTCTTTGGGCTGCTCCCATACCTGGCTCTAGAGCATCCAGCCTTGGACCAAGGTATAGACGAATAGATGAGTCCTTTTCCCCTTCAGTTCAGCCAAAAGGGGAGGTATATTTCAAAAAGATCTTTTACTAGGAAATTGAAGGAAAACGAATCGATTATAAGTACACAGAAACAAGCAGATTCCTAAGCAGGACTTTAACCAGCACCTAACCGAGCCCTGTGGATGCCACTTCTCCCTTCTCTCCTCATGAAGCCTCCTTCTAGACACCAGGACACGGGGTGGGGGGGGGGTGGCGGGGGGTGTCTCATTCTAGCTCCACTGCTGGCAGCCTGTAGAATCTGAAGCAAGTTAGTAAACTCTAAATCTCATCGGTAAAAGAGATGAAGATAACGACAGAGCCAGGACTGAGCTCGCTTCTGACTCCAAAGCTTCTATTCTGTACAGCCTCCCCACCCTGCCCCCACCACTATGGCTTTCAGAGGACCACACGAAACACTGAATGGGGAAGTGCTTTGTGGACTGGGAAGGGCTGTAAAGGACATTGTCGGTCGTCATCAGCCAGCACCCTGGCTCTTTAAGAATGAGGGAAAGCGTTCTCTGGGGGTGTGGGGATGGCACTGTAGGTTCCCGGTCCCATCAGGTTTAGATGACACAAGAATTTGCTGGGTCTCTCTTCTCCTGGGAGTCTTCCCATCCCTCCTTCACCCTCCTTGCAGCACCTCAGGCAGCCTGGGCCTCCTCCTCATCCCCTTCTTGGACTGCGGCTGGAGCCACCTGGGAAACCTCAGAATTAGCTGATGGTTATCACAGCCAGGACAGGGCTAGTTGCTGCCCCACTGATTCATCACAGAGCTGGAGTGGATCCAGAGAAGTGACCAAGAGGATGCAGGGCTGCTGCTATGAATTCAGACTGCTTCAGTCCAGAAAGAGAGAGGCAGAGAGTTCATTCAACTCATAAGGGGATAAGGAAAGGGGATTCTGGAATCATTCTTCAAAAGAACAGGCACGCGGGGTGCTGGAAGAAGCCTGAGCTGAAGTCGCACAGATCCGGGACGGAACCTCTTCTAGGCCTCTCGCCAGCAGGGTGACCTCGGATACCTTAACCCCTGTGAGTCTCAGCTTCCCCATCTATGCCATCTCAGAGGCTACTGTGGGAACTGGACCATAATGTAGGTGGGCGTCCAGTAAAAAGTTCTCTGTCCCAGTCCCTTCACTTCGACCTGGGACACGTGTTCTCCCCTTCTCCCTTCCCACCTAGCCAGGTACCAAAGCCACCACCCACGCACACCCCAGCCCTCTCCTCTCAGCACCAGGGGAAGCTCAACATGTCATAGGATTCCTAGGCCCCAAGCTGCTCAGGCTCCCGTCTGCAAGCCCGGCAGGCTTCAGTTAGATAGGAGGCCCCCAGCTCGGTGAGGAGAGAGACAGGTTATTCCCCTCCAACTTGCCCTCAAGGGTAAGGGCTCCATCCAGTTCACCCAGCAGAGGCTTCAGCTCATTAGCAAGAAAGGGGTTCTCAACCTTTAACCTATGACCCCCTGCCTTTGAGCAACAAAACCCTTGCTTTGTTAGTTCTATGTGACATTTCAAAATAAATCTTGTGACTAAAACGAGCACTTCAAATTACATACACCATTTGTCCCCTGGCTATTCTGGTGATAATACTTCCCCTCAAGGGAAGTCTAGTGGTCAAAAGCTCTGGAGTCAAATAATCCCAGCTCTACCATGTCCTAGCTGTGTACCTTGGGTAAGTCATTTAACCTGTTTCCTCAGTTATACATTGAGCTACTGTGAAGATAAAGCACATAAAGCACTTAGCACGTTGCCTGCCACACAGCTGGTGCTCAGCCACTAGCTATCACTACTGCTGTTAACAGCAGAGAAGGCTCCCGTCGCTGAGCCAGATGCGTCAGGGTGTGCTCCCCAGACTTCAGCTGGCAGAAGAGACACTGCACAGAAAAATGGGTGGGTGCCCCTTTTACAGACCCGTGCTCCCCTGAAGTACCTGTCACACTGTGCCACACACACTGTTGCTTCTAATGTTCACATCCTCCTCCTCAGACTGTGAGCTCCTTCAGGGTGGGATCTGCATCTTCTATTTTACATGGCAGTGGGCAGGGGAGTGTCAGGAAGCATTGAATAAATGTCAAATGACCCAAGGCATGCACTCTAGAAAAAAATGCAACGCAGCCATCTGCCAAGCACTAGATGGCACAAGGTGAGCTGCTGGACTGATAAAGGGCAGCAGAGGAGTGGGCTCGGATCCTTGAAAGCTCTAAAACACTACAGCTCTATGGCTGTTACTCTAGATTCCTTCTCTAGAACAAAGGAGTCAGGAGAGTAAACTATCTCCATCCACGACTACCCCTGGATTACAGGACCCCACTGCCATTTCAAAGCCCCGGCCTGAGCCCACAAGCCCTGGTCCCTGCGCAAGGCCCCCCGGAGAGCCAGCTCACATGGCTTTGTTATAAATGATGCCCTGACAGCCATCTGACCCACTGCCTCCTGGTCTCCCCATCTCCAAGTTCCTGAAGCCTCAGCCAAAGACAACAGTGAGGACTCTTTTCTTCAGGGCCCAGAGTGGAAGGCTCCCCAGCACCTGGGAGCAGCTGGAAGTTGGAACTCAAGGACTCATCGCTGCTGGTCTCCCCATCTCGAGCCAAACACATCTGTAAACAAGCCTTCTCAGTGGCTCCCTGCAGCTGCTCCCCAGGAGTCAAAAGGGAGAGAAGCAGGCTAGAATCAGGGCGGCCCAAGGCTTACTAGTGAGAACTGAGCCAGGCGGGGCCTGGTCTGAAAGATGGCCCCTTGGTATGGCCAGGCCTGCGCTGGTGGCCTCGTGCCCAGATCCTTGGATGGGTTCACCACTGCCCAGGACTGCTGCCCTGTGCCAGGCTGCTGGGACCCCAAGAGGCATGGGGTCTGTGTCACACTGCTGTAGGTCCCACTGTTTTACAAGCTGGCAGAGAGAAAGAACTTGCTGAGGCGGAGATGCCTGGATGCTGGGCTGTTGTGCGTGATCCTGTTTGCTATAAAACAGCCAGACATTCCTAGGACCTGGAATCGCGCCGAGGCCATGGAGCTAGCCTTCCCGACCATATATCTCCAGGCGGGGGACAGGCCTGAGACATCTGAGATAATAAAGACATGATTGTCTCGGCCCTGGGGCTTGTCTCCCCTTTGTCCCAGGGCCCAGCAGCCAGCAAGAAGTTTAAAGACATCCGCCCCCTTCTCCTGGGAAAGTACAAATGCATCAGATTCTATAGCCCCTGGGGTGAGCTTCCCAAAAAGCAAGCCTGGGATTCCTGCTCTCAGCTCACCAGAGCAGAAGACAATCCAGGGTCCATCCCATGGCAGCACACAACTAAGTGGAACGTAGAGCACTCATTTGGGGAATAGGCCGTTCTCTGTGCATACATCTCAATCTTCACCAGCCGTACAACAGAGGAACTCTTCAATTTTAGGGATGAAGAAACTGAAGCTGAGATGGGTTAATGCACTTGTCCAAAGTCACAGGTATTCAAAAGCAAGATGGTTTCAAACCTCGATCTGTTTTACTCCAAAGCCTGCAACCTCCATGTTAACTCTAAAACTTCTCCGCAACCCCAGACTTTTTTTTAATGCTCCTTCTTCCCTAACGTCCAATTTCTCAATTCCAAAGCAAGAAGGTTTACCCTTTAACATCTGAAGGGAAAAATTCATGAAGGAAGCAAAACCCAGACTCCTGAATCTAGAAGCCAAAACAGCAGTTGCCAGCCTGGTTTCCCCGAGTCATTTCTACCTCAATCTGACCAAGTGACAACCACCACCTATCCCAAGGGAGGGTGGCTTCACAAGGGAAAATAGACGTGAGAGGTGCTGAGGATGAGCCCCAGCCATTTTGTGAATTCGTGGACGCCAGTCCTAGCTTTCCTAACCACAGGACCCACTGGGTGGAAAGGGGGCATCACCCACGCGGAAGGGCAGCTCAAGAAGAGGGAGCACTGGACGCAGAACCAAAAGACTCCGATTCGATCTGTGAATCTTACAGAAGGTCAACTCTAAGCCAGCTTTCCCATTTGTAAAATAAACACCTGTTCTACTTGCCTCACAGGCTTTTCTGAAGATGAACACAAAAGCATTTTATCAACAGCTTTTTTTTTTTTTTTTTTTTTTTGTGGTATGCGGGCCTCCCTCTGCTGCGGCCTCTCCCGTTGCAGAGCACAGGCTCCGGACGCGCAGGCCCAGCGGCCATGGCTCACGGGCCCAGCCGCTCCGCGGCATGCGTGTGGCCTCTCCCGTTGCGGAGCACAGGCTCCGGACGCGCAGGCCCAGCGGCCATGGCTCACGGGCCCAGCCGCTCCGCGGCATGCGGGATCCTCCCAGACCGGGGCGCGAACCCGGTTCCCCTGCATCGGCAGGCGGACGCGCAACCACTGCGCCACCAGGGAAGCCCTTTATCAACAG
>NW_021145936.1:15656-50000 GCF_002837175.3 Physeter macrocephalus | reverse complement strand
CTCTACTCAATTAGATTCTCCAAGGGTGGAGGCCTGGCATCTGTCTTGTTAACAAGCATCCCAGGGAATTCCCTGACGGTCCAATGGTTGGGACTCAGAGCTTTCACTGCCAGGCAACTAAGGTTCCGCAAGTCGCCCAGCGGGGCCAAAAAAAACCCATCCCAGGTAAACATCATGTAGCCAACTGGAATCCACCCAAGGAATAGCTTTGGCGAACCACTGGTCTGATCCACTTTCCTCCTTTTAACAGATCAGAATCTGAGGGTGGAGAAAGAAAGTGACTTGCTCCAGACCAAAAGTGAGTTCATGTCCAAGTCAGGACCATAACTTTGGTCTCCTGACTCCTTATGGGAACTTCTGCTGCTCTTCCAGGCCAGCTTTACCACAAACCTGGAAATACCTGGTCAGCATACCTGAGAAATTAGCGTGGAGATGGGTCAGAATGGTGGGCAAACCAAGGCTGCACATGTTCAATGCTACAGGCACTGTGATGAAGGTGACCTAGTTTGGGAGAGAATGATGTGTTTCCTTCTGGTTGATCTTGGTTGTAAGTGACTAAAAAATCAACCCAACAGGGTTAAGCCAAAAAGAAATGTACTGGCTTACCCAGTGTCAAGACCACGTGTAGTTTTGCTTCACATGTGATGAGATATGGAGGCTCCACTCACCCAGGTTGGTTTTCACTGTCTGTTCTCTGCTGACTCTGTCCTCTGGCAGGCTGTCCTCTCAGGGCTCTGTCTTCCCAGGTTCTTGCACAGCAGAGAACAGAGGGAAGCTTTGTCTCAGTCGTCGCAGCAAAAGTCTCATCGGCTGTAATCAAGTTACATGTCCAGCTTTAAATGACGTACTGTAGCCAGAGAAATGTGATAGGCTTTTTGACCCACACTTAGGTCAAGTGCCCCACTGAGTCATGTTACCCCACTCTGGGAGCACAGGGACTGAGAGTGGGAGAAAAGTGGCCAAGATCAGGGTAAGAGTGCCAGGAGAAAGATGAGTAATTGCTGAAAGGTCAAAACTGCAGATGTTCCCAGTCCTAGGAACGATGGGCAACCTGACAATGGCCCTGGAGAAGGTGGCGGTTATAATCCAGTGGTGAAATTAAGGTGTTGGTTATAATGCTATGGTGGTGTGAGAGACAGTGGTTATAATGCCCACCTCTTGGGGTGTCCGCCCAGTCCTCAACCTCCACTTTCTCTGGGAATTGCCCTCTTCACATATAAAAGGGTAGGTCCTCACCATCGGGTATGTTCAGTGTGACACAACACCTCCGTGGCCATAGCTCAGTGCTACATTTACAAGTGACCAGAGAGGCTCCCACCCATAAAGGGCCTTTGATATAAAAAGTACCCCAAAAGTCATTTATTAAGGACCACATGGGCATCTGCCACTCAGGACACAGTGCTCAGCGCTGCACAGTGTAAACTCAAACCCTCAGCATCTACTCAGCCCTAACACCATTCGGCCCCAGGGAAACAGACGCTTCTCCACACCTCTTGCCTCGTCCTCCAAACAAAAGACGCTCTGCCGGAAGGTTTGCACTGCTGCTGAAATTGCAGACAGCCACTGTTTGGAGTGTGGGGGAGACTGGGGAAAGCGCTTAGGTAAGAGAAAATGCAGATTAATTAACTGGTCAAATCTTTCCTCTCAGAGAGCATTAATGCGTAGATTCGTTCGTAAGGGAGTATTGTTTCCCAGAAAGTGCTAGCATCCATTTTCTTCCTTCCCTTCGTGTTCCAGTGGGTAGCATGGTATTTGCAGCAGTAGCGTGTAATGGCTGAGGAACATTCTGCAGCATTAAACAATGCATTTTACACTTAAATTTGTAAATGAAGGCGAAGCATAATATGGAAGAAGTATTCTTGCCAATTCTTTACTGTTATGAATCTAGACATTGCTTAATGAGATGGTAAAAGTCGTGATATAAGATATAGGGATTTATGTGATGTCATTAAGATACATTGTAATATGTTCTGTGCTGATGATAATTTATCATATACACACCATTTAAATATTTGAACATGTTATGTAACACTCATAATTCATCTCTAAATTTAAGTATTAAGTATTGAAAATTTATTTTCTATTCTAACTGCTACTACTTCAGCAGAACAAAGTTTCCTCAAATTGAAATTTTAAAAAACTGAAAAAAAAAAAAACAGACTAAGGAAAGGTGGTCTAATTAGACATTACTATCAGCAGAATACAAATTATGTGAAAATTTAATTATAGCAACACAATTGGTAATTTTGCTGAAATCAAAGCAAGAAAAATAGGTTTTATGGAATGAAGATATAATAATTTATTAATTATTCACATCTTTGTTTTTTCACTCATCTAACATTGCTGACCCTTATCTAACAAAACACCCATGTATGCTCAATGATAATTAAATTCAATCATCTTTGGTACTTTGATGACTTTCTCTGTATAAAAAAATCGAAACATATTTTTCAGTGTGTCATTATGAAGGTGTATTTGTCAAGGTAGGAGGAGAGATTTCTTGCCATTGCTTTCTATGAGAAGCCCCTGATTCCTTTCCACGTGTTCCTCTACTTTCCTTAGTGTAGACTGGATGCTTTTTGTTCCTTTTGCTCTATCTAAAGGCCACTTGGTGAAGACAGTGGTGGAAGGTGGAATGCTGGAGATGTTGTTGATAAAGACTGCATGATGCAAGTGTAGGTGATAAGGCCTGGAGCACAATGCAGTTGGGGCTGACCTCCTTCCAATCCTTGCTTGGGTCCAGAAGACTTGAAGTCCAGCCCAGCCAACAGAAAAGCAAGGCAGGAGGGCCAGCGGGCGGGAGAGCAGACTTGCTTGAGCCCCGCCTGAGGGGTAGAATCGAGGCAGGCAGTGCTGCTCAGTGGGTAAGAGCCGGCTCTGGAGTCCCAGCTCTACCATCTGCAAGCTGTGTGACCCTAAGTGAGTTACTTTGCCTCTCTCTGCCTCTGGTTACTCACCACTTCACATGGGGTTTTGTGAGGAGTAAGAGAGGTACTGAGAGTCAAGCACGCACTTAGCAGAGCGCCTAGCACAGAGTAAACGCTCAGTAAATGCAGTTGGTTTTGTTCTAACTCTAGGTTGTAAGCTCCTGAGAGCAGAAATCCTATCTGTTTTATTTCCGTTGTTCGTTAGCATCTTGTAGGTGTTCCGGGCCAAAAATGTTGAATGACACCCTCCTCCCTTCTTCGGCCGCCCCCGCGGCGAGTACCGGGCAGCAGGCGGCGCCGGCTCTGCCCAGAAGCCACACCCCTCGGAGGGAGAGGGCGCGGGAGCCAGGCTATTGTTGTGGCCGAGATTCCTTCCGAAACGGAAAGCCCGGAATTAGGGGATAGCGCCTCTAAGCTCTGCGGGGTTCACCCACGGCCGGCGGAGGGGGGCTCCTCCTGTGGTGCCGGGGCGTTACAGACCCCAGCCTGAGCCCCTCCCTGTCTCTGAACTCTCCTCCTCCCACTGAACCCCCGTCCCCTGGCCTGAGGCCCCACCTCTCCTCTAAGCCCCCTTCTCTCACCGAGCTTGCCTTTGCTCGATGTCCCCATCGCCTCCCTGCACCCATCTCCTCACAGAAACCCCTCTCTTCCCTGCACCCCATCTTCTCTCTAAGCCCTCTTGAGCACCGGCGCCCCTTCTCTCTCAGCAGCCGCCTTCCCTAGCCTCTTGCCCTCACTGAGACCCTGGCTCGTGCCGTCCCCTTAGCCTATTGCTCTCACCATCCCTCCCTCAACGCCCCCCCTACCCTGCCCTCTACAGCCTCCCCTCCCTCCCATCCCACCCCCATCAGAAATCCCCTCCAGACCCAGATCTGATACCCCCTCCTCTTTGAAAGCTTCCCACCCCAGCCCGGGCAGAACAGATGCCCCCCATGTGCCCTGCTTTGTTCAGCTTTGTAACAGCAGCGCTGCTCACACTTGAGCTGTGATCAGTCCTTCCCACTTCTGTTCCCCCTACCCCTGCAGCAGGGTGAGCTCCCTGAGAGCAAAAGCCAGGTCTGACCCATCTGCTGCACAGGGCAGTGTTCAAAACGACTTGGTGATGTGGCTGAGAGTGAGACTGTGGGATGAGAAAAAAAGACTTGGGCCGTCCGTGTCGGGAAGGTGCTGGAGGGCGAGACCTGAGAAGCCAAGACTCCTGAAATTTACAAGCACCTGAGGCACCAGGTGCTTTCTCAGGCACCACTTCTTTGTGCCACACAAAAGCTGGTCTTACTCCCATTTTACACAGAAGGAAACTCAGAGAGGTTAAGTTCTTGCCTGAGGCCACAGAGCCAGTGACTGATGGACCAGGATTAGAATCAGAGGCTCCGAGGTGTGGTTGGCTGTGGCGAGGGGCCAGTAGCTGGCTGGTGAGGGAAGTGACACATTTCTCCAATGCGACAGTGTGGATCTGGGGCCTGAGGCTGGAGCTGAAGGGTCTCCTGACCTGTCCTCGTCACTCCTGACACTGACCAGAGATGTGTCCCCATCCTCCCACCACCCTCTCCTGGAAGGAGCCAGTTCTGACTCAGCCATTCCCATCTGCCCTCATTCTCAAGGTGATCGGGAATGAGCTCGGAAATAGGAAGGAAACATCCCACGGATTTGGCCTCCCCCCTCAACAAAAGTCCTGGCTCTAGGGCCAGAAGGAGTCACTTTAAGGCTCTCCCTGGGGACCCATGACAGACCATGACAGACCCATGACCAGAAAGACAGACGATCCGGTTCAAGTCAAGTGTGACCAAGAGACAGGCAGGGCAGGCAGCTGGATCTCCCATGATCTCCCCCACCTCCCACCTCTTTCAGGGATGACTCCTTCAGGGCTCTCTCAGCCGAAAGCCAATGCAGTCAAACCTCGCCCCCATGACTCTGCTCTCCAGGATGGTAGTATGTGTCTATTGACATGCTGGGATAGGGTACCGTCACCCCTCAGACTGGGAGCTCCTGAAAACAGGGCTCTTTGACCAGTCCCCACCCCCGGACTCCTGAGGGCAGGGCTGCGTCTGGCCCTTCTGACTGGGGACTCCCAGGGCTGGGGCTGTGTCTCCCTACTCTGAGCACTCCTGAGGGGAGGTGGGCTCACTTTTAGTCACCCTCATCAGACTGGGGGCTACCCCAGGGCAGCACCTGCATTGTACTCTGAATCCTCCTCTTTCTGTAGCCCAGTATCTGTCCAGAGGTGAGAAGGAGGCCCCTGCCTGCCCTGCCACCCAACCCGGATGCTCCTTTAAGACCAAAGGGATGGGGGTTGTATAAGAGTCAGACACAACAGCCCCATCCTCCCCCTCCTTCACAGGCCAGGTTTCCTGCCATTGACAGCATCCCAGCTGGGCCCTGCCCGGCCTCATGCTTAACCCCTTCGTGACCAGATCCCAGGGCTACTGGCCTGCACCTGCAAACTTCATTGATAAAATTAGGAAAATAATTGGGTTGTTTTGAGGATTAAATGTGTTAATCATTGTGTGAAGTACTCAGAACAGTGCCCTAGGATATATTAGTCTCTCAATAAAAATTAGCTGTTCTTCCTAATTGTGTGAGCTTGGGTGAGTCATTTCACGTATCTGAGCCTCAGTCTCTTTAGCAGTCAAATGGAGAAAATAACAAACCTACTTCCGAAACATAGTCCTGGGAATGAATTGTGATAATGTATATGGGAGCATTTTGTAGAGTGCTGTAACAACACAATATGCAACTATCTATTATGAACTAAAAAAAATACTCCCTCTAACTAGGTAATAAAAATCTCTTACCAGGAGATGGGCCTTCTGGTTTTCAGACTTATTACCTTACTTGACAGGCAGAGGGTGCAGTGGAAAGAGTGGATTTTGGGGGTTGGAATTAAGCACCCCCCTTTAATCCTGTTTCCTTACCCATAAAGTGGGGTGCTCACTCCTGCTGGGTCCTCTGTTTAGGGTCCTTGGGAGGGACAAAGGAGATCAGAGAGCGCAGGTGTGAATGTGCTTTGCAAACATTAACAACTGCTAGAAGGGAGGGAAAGGGATTTGTGAAAAGTGGCCATGGGGTGGTGGTGCAGGAACCCCATGGCAAGCACATTAGTCTTTGAGCTCTGGGTACTGCAGAGTTTACCCACTGGGGAGAGAAGAGGGGCTCTCTTGGAACAAGCATTGTGGAGCCAGGGCTCCCCCTTGAGACATGAGGTGTCAAATAAGAAACTGTGCTAGCTCTAGAATTTCCCAATGGGGACAGAGAAGGAAGGAGGTCCTTTACCCAGGCTTGGCCCCAGAATCATCCCTTCATCACCCTCTTCCCAGACAATCCCATTTGCCATCAGAGGACCTTGAGCAGAGGCAGCTCCAATGGGCTCCCTTGTGACCTTCATGCCAAGACTTGCTGGGAGGGGCTCACCCGGCACATCTGCAGCACCACTGCCCCCGCCTTTAGGTTGCAGATTCCTGGCCTCACCGCTCGGGAGAGCAAGCTTGACACCATCCACACACCTGGACCAGGACAGGTCTAAACCTGCTACAGAGGGAAAAAGCTGGTTAACTAGAACCCTGTGCCTTCTCATCTGAATGAGGAGGATCTGCCAAGGCCCAGCAGTGGGGGCTGACCCCACGTGGATCGCATGTCCCCACCCCAGGCCTCTGGAGGAAGCTTGGGAATCAGGAGACCTTGTTTGGGGTGTTGGCTGTGCCCCAAGCTCACTGTGCCTCTGTGCAAATCACTTAACCTGTCAGGGACCGTATGACCATCGGTAAAGGAGGTGGATGTGGTCCAAAGGTCCTCTCCAGCACTGAGACTGTGACCAGGAAGGAGTTAACAGAGGCCAGGCTCCAGGTCAGGAAGGCAAGGGTTAACCTGGGGGGGTGGAGGCTCTCTTGGCTTTTCCTGTGGAGAGTGAGGTTTGGCTGCCACCAAAGTTACTTCCAGTCCCTGCTGTCCCTCCTGCCTTCAGTCTGGACCTGCCTGGGGACCCTGGCATTCAGCCTCACCATGCAGAGGTGAGTGCATCCTGAGCCCAGGGCTGGGGCGGGAGGGCACCCAGGGGCCCAAGGGCAAGGAGGCTGGCACCAAGCCAGTGAGCACAGTCCCCCAGCCTGCATCTGCATCCAAAGCCAAATGCTTGGGCAAAGTTCGGACCACTAACCCCAGTACTGGGAGAGGGTGCGCAAAGGGATGGCGGGCACAGGATGTCTGCCAGGCTTCTAGGGTGGAATGTCTGTGGTTGGGCACCAAGGCAGCCCAGAAGGCAGGGAAGAGGCAGTGGACAGCAAACTATTTTGGTCCCTGTGTTTAGGAACTTTTTATAGCCGCCTGCTCAGGGCTCGGAAGAGAAGGAGGGGACGGGAGGGTACCCTTGAGGTTAGACAAGCACAGTGCCCTCCTGGGACCTTGGAATCTGACCTCTTGCCAAGTTTAGTCCTTGGGAGGCAGGAAGGAGGGCACTGCCAGGCTTTCCTTGCTGCTTGGTTTCCCAGTCACCAACTACCTATGGACTGACTTGCTAGACCCTAGATGGGTGTATGTAAGAGAGTGTGTGTGTGTGTGTGTGTGTGTGTGTGTGTGTGTGTGTGTGTGTGTGTGTGTGTGTGTACGCACAGGCTGCCCTGGGGTGGGTAGGGTTGGCAGAGTCTAAGGCCCCTTACCAGGGCTCCCCTCCCCCCATCCCTGGCAAGTTCTGTCCCTTTGTTGCCTGCAGACCCGAGGTCTCCTCAGCCCCCAGAACTGATGTGTCCCTCTCAGCTGAATGGAGGACGGGGGGAGCAGGGAAACAGGGATGGGGTAGAGTGTACTGAGCCGTGTGGGTGGCCCATTCTGTTACTGCCAAGGGAACTGTCAGCTCTTGATTTACAACCCCTCCGGCCCTACTTCCCCAGCAGAAGGGAGCTGGATGAGAAGGGTCACGAGGTTTTAGGATGAGGGACCCTGAGGGCAGATTTCTGGGAGTGCAGGTTATTGGGAAGAATTAGTGGAAGGAAATTTTTAGTGAGATAAGAGGCCAATCTCTAGCAGAAAGTGCTTGGTTTTATAGCAGCAGGAATAGAAGCAAAACATAGAGGAAAGTTTTGATAGGCAAGTGAGATACTCATTTTGAACTAGTTCTGGACTGCAAAGCAAGAGATCTGGGTTCCAGTCCTGGGCCCAAACTCTCAGTAAGACCTGAACAAGCCTCCTCCTCTCTGGGCCAGTTTTCTCTTCTATGAAATGGAAATGCAGAGGTAAACAAGGTGACGGATGTATACAGTTGGGCATTGTGGAATTCCCTTCGCAGGGGCACAGAGCAGGTGGCAGGTAGCTGGCTGAAGTGACCTGGTGACCATCTCCCTCTCTTTCCCTGCTGGCCCTGCTGGGCCTGGGCAGGGCAGTTGGCTGCAATTACTGGAGACTCTTACCCTGTGGTTATATCCCTGACCTCTGTGTTTGGGGGTGGGATGGGTGGGTCCTGCTGGAGCCAACATGTGGCTGGAAAGCCTCCTTGTCCTGGACTCAAAGTTGCTAGGTTGGGAAGAGGTATTTTTTCCGGTTGAGGCTACTTTCGGGAATTGGGCAGGGACCAGCCCCATTTCCTTTTCCAAGTGTCCTGCTTGCTGATGCCTGCTTGGTGTGGCCCTGTGGCCAGAATGGGGCACCCTCAAAGGGGCATATGTTTCTGGGTGGCCAGGGAGCCCCTGCCCATTGTCTCTGAGGGGTGGGCGTGGGAGAGATACCTGAGCCTCTGCCCCCTGGGCATGGCACCTGGCTGACTTGGATGGGGGAGGGGTGGCTGGCTGAGCCTATTCCCAGGAATGCCTGCAGGAGAGGGGCAGGGACATTTCCTACTCTCCCCCTGACCATTCCTCTTTCTCCACAGGTCCCAGGAGGCCCCAGCCAATTGCTCTCAGCTCCTCAACTATCTGCCTACCTCCAGTGGCTTATGGGGCACTGTCCTGCCCAGTTCTGCTAAGATGCTCCTGGCCTCTCCCTCCACCCCATCCAGGGGACGGACCCCCAGCGCTGTGGAGAGGCTGGAGGCCGACAAAGCCAAGTATGTCAAGACGCACCAGGTGATAGCGCGACGCCAGGAGCCAGCTCTGCGTGGGGGTCCCGGGCCGCTCACCCCGCACCCCTGCAACGAGCTGGGGCCCCCTCCATCGCCCAGGACGCCCAGACCCGCCCGCCGGGGCAGTGGCAGGCGGCTGCCAAGGCCTGATTCCCTCATCTTCTACCGCCAGAAGCGGGACTGCAAGGCTTCAGTGAACAAAGAGAACGCCAAGGGCCAGGGGCTGGTGCGTCGCCTCTTCCTGGGCGCCCCCCGAGACGTCGCTTCAAGCAGCCCAGGCTCAACGGAGCGACCCGCGGCTCCTGGGGGTTGGTCCGCGCCCCAAGATGCCCCAGAAGCAGCGGGAAAGCGGGCATTGTGCCCCACGTGCTCGCTGCCCCTGTCGGAGAAGGAGCGCTTCTTCAACTACTGCGGTCTGGAGCGCGCGCTGGTGGAGGTGCTGGGCGCCGAGCGCTTCTCTCCGCAGAGCTGGGGCGCCGACGCCAGCCCCCAGCCCGGAACGTCGCCGCCGCCCGGCTCTGGGGACACCAGCGACTGGACGTCCAGCGACGGCGGCGCAGAACACCGGGACCGTGCGGAGGACGGTGGCTCGGAAGCGGCGGGCTCGGCGCGGGACGGGCGCCCCCAGGTGTCGGTGGTGGAGCGCAACGCGCGCGTCATCCAGTGGCTGTACGGCTGCCAGCGCGCCCGCGGCCCGCCGCGCGAGTCCGAGGTGTGACCGCCGCCGCTCGTGCGCAGGCTCTGGTGGAGTCCGGGGTCCGGGGAAGGGCAAGGGGTGAGCGCGGGGCTGGACCCAGGAACGGGCGGGGACACCCTGCCTCTAACGCGCCGGGTGCTTTGGGGCAAACCCTTCCCTTTGGATCTCGGTTTCCCCTCGTGAACCTTGGGAGGATGGGACAAAAAGATCCCGAAGGCCCTTCCCAGCGCAGGCGGCGGACGGGGAGGGGGCGGCCTCGTGGCCCCTGTGGAGGCCGGGAGGCTAGTGAAGACTGGGCGAGTGAAGACTGGGGTGGGAGATCAGAGAACCTGCTGAATAAAGTCAAAAAGTTATTTAAAGGAGACGAGAGGCTGGATTACAGAGCAGACGCGCGAGGGTTTTGGAGTGTGGGTTCCAGGCAGACTGTGCCTCTCGGGACCGGAGACACACCCCTCGGTGATCAAAGTATATTTGAAATGGTCATAAAGCGCTTGGCAAAGTTCCCGGCATATAGGAAGTGCTCAATAAACGAAGCCGCTATGACCACTACCGAATTAGCACTAACACTATTATGATCGTCTCCGCCACCGACCCCCCAGGAGGGTCCAAATTAGAGCTGGGAGCCGGGAATCGCGCGTTTGGGGAGTTTTGGGGAGGGGTCTGCTCCAGAAATCTGGGGTTCACCAGCCCCTGAAGGCTCCCATTCCTGGAGCTTTGCTACCCATTTTGGTTACTAGATATGATGGGCTGAGATGTGGAGGATCCAGAATCGAGGACAATAAAGGACTCTTCAAAACAGGACTTTGCCAACCCGCAGCCTCACATCTTGTCACTGTCTACTTTTCCCTCAAAGACAAATAAGGTCACCTGTTTTCCTCACACGTTCACACCTGTAAGTCTTTGTTCACGGCCTCCTCCCTTTGCCTGGGTTACCTTCCCCTTTCTCTCCACTCATCCTGCTAAGATTACATGTATGCATTCTCTCTCAGGAACTCCTGAATTTCCCAGCCGGGGTCATCTCTGAGCTCCCAACTACAGCCTTATTTTTGTGCCTCAACTTATCACCTCGTGTGGGACCCGCTGGTAGTCTGGGTTCTCTTGTTAGTCACTGACCTTCCCCTAGTACAGGGACAGTCCACGTAGAGAGGCCACAAGAAACGTTTGTCGAACTAAAAGGGGCTGGACAGGGCGGCGGGACTTGTCCTTTAGGATTCCCCAGATTCCTGGAAAGTTGTACCCTAAATCGAACACAATCTATCCTGATACCTGGGAGGTCTCTGGTCATTTTCTCCTTGTACGTTTGTGGGGGGAGAAGGCGAGGACCACTCCAGCTGGACCCTGCCCTGAGGTTGCCCACCCAAAAGCAGCCTTCCCCGCCGTATGGACAAAAGCACGCGGTCACACGGGGTGCCGGGCCAGGGTGTTTTTTTTATCGCGGGAAGGGAGGAGCGGTCGCCCAGTTAGGCCGGCAGACTAGTCGCCCTTGGGCGCAGCTTTCATCCTCATCTCGGCCAGTTTGTGGGTGAGGAAGCCCCACCTGAAGCCGGCTGCGGGATCGGCTTCCCGCGGCTCGGGGCGCTCGGCGGCCTCGTCCCCGGCTTCAGGGTCCTGATCCGGAGCGGGTTCCGCGTCGCGCAGCATGGACGCTGCCGCCGCCTGCTGCTGCTGCTGCTGCTGCTGCTGCCACCTGCTGGCGAACACGTCCCAGAACCCGGTCCCGCGCGTCTCCGCCGCCGCCGGAGAGGAGGGCTGCGCCGCCAGCGGGCTGCAGGAGAGAGGCGGGGTCAGGGGCTGGCCGAGAGGCCCCGGAGAGGACAAAGGACAAGAGGCGGGGTCAAGGGACCAGTAGTGGGGCCAGTGGGGCCCGGGTGAGGTCAGGGGCCGGAGGGGCCCGGGAGACTGGGGGCAGGGCCTGGAGGCAAGGGGAGGGCTCAGAGGCACTGGGAAAGGGGGCTGGGGTGGGGCAGGGGCAGGGGATTAGGTGAGGGGTGTGGGAAGAGGGCACCGGGATCAGGATCCCTGGGGAGAGAGCTGGGGTCAGGGGTTAGGGTAGAGGAGACGGGCGAGGCCAGAGGAGGGGAGCCAGAGGCGCAGGGTCTGGGAAGGTGGAGGAGGAGGAGCCCTGAGAGAGGGGCGGGCGGAAGGATGCGAAGAGACTGTGGGACCCGAATGGGAACGTTAGATCCGGGGAGGGGGCGGGGTCAGACTCTGGGGGCGGTCGTTCCGGAACACGAGGGCAGAGCCCTGGGGAAAGAGACGGGGCGGGGACAGGGGTCTGGTTCTGGGATGGAGGAAAAGAGGGTCCAGAAAAATGAGGGATGCTGGGGAGAAGGATGGGTGGAGCGACCCCGAGCAAAGGAGAAAGGCCTAGATCAAAGGCTTACGGGAGAGGGGGACTAGGGAGGTAGCAAGTAGATGTGGGGGGAAGGGCAATCAAGGAGCAGTGATGAGGCTTGAGGTAGGGAGAGGGGGTGAGCGGGAGGGAGAAAAGGAACCCTGGGGCAGGAGAGATGGGTGGGTCAGGGGGAACCTAGAGAAGAAAGGAATAGGGGAACGCCAAAAGGGAAGTGTGACTGGGCTGGAGGAAAGGGCAGAGATGGAGTGTGTGCCAGAATAGAGCTAGGAGGAAGACAAGGCCCCGGGTCTGACCCTCTATGCCCCCAGCATCAAAGACCTGCTAAGACAGTGGTTCCTAAGCTATTGTCCTCAAGTCTTCAGGGAGCTCGCTGAAAATATAGATACCAGGCCTCAGCCAACACCGGCTGAATCAAAATCTTTGAGGGAGGGTCTGGGAATCTGTGTTTGTCTCAAGTTCCCTGGGAGGATGAGGGTTTAGACCAATACTTGGGAACCACTGATCTGAACCACTCTCTGTTCCAAGCACCTAAAACTTCTCTCCTGGGTTCCCTTATTCTAGGGAGATGACCTCTCCCACATAGATGGGGAGAGAGAGCCCATAATACCTTTTAGCATCTCAATCCCAACAGCTGGTAAATTCCTCCTGAGATCTAACCTAATCTCCCAGATATACTGATTGGGCCTCTTTCCAGCTGAGAGAAACAGAAACAGCCAGGGGCTGGCCCTCCCCAGTCCTCCGCAGTCAGAAAGACAAGCAAACCAGAAGGAAAGCACATGGGAGAAGGGGATCCCCAGGCCCATCCCAGACCCCCTCAACACACACACGTACTGGTCAGCACAGGGCTCTGGTGGCAGAAGCTTGTCCTCGTCTTCTTTGTTAAACAGAGACGACATTGTCAGCCAGCCTCTCGCCCCAACCCCCTGAACCTGGGAGAGAGGGGCTGGGAGTCAAGGATGGCCCCCAGCACCACCTCCCAGGACTCCACAGCAGCTTCTGCCAGGCTCCCCAGGGTTGGGGTGGAAGAAGGGAGAACTCACCCGGCGGGCCAGCTGTGACATGGGATTGAAGGCCTCTTCAGCTGGTTCTGCTGCCTCAGACTCCACTAACGCTGGGTTCTCCTTCTGGGACACAAGACCCCTACCCAGCATGAGAGAGGCCCCAGAGGAATATGACCTCCCTCCCCCACTGCTAGCCTGGTACACAGACCTGGTATTCCAAACCCCATGGAACAGGACGCACACCTAGGCCCCTGACACCCTCCAATAATACACGCAGCTATACCTCTACGCAAAGCTCCCGGTCACACATGTTTCCTGTACAGTCAATCCCCGCAGACACCTTTGAGCTCACATAACTGCCCACCCACAGACACATGCATACACACTGCAAAACATGTGGACAAGGGCTCGCACGCCAATGTAGACACACACCTGTACAGGAGCGTGCCTCCGCATGGCTACAACTCTTCACCTGTATGTACACAGATATATGTGCTGTGAGGCACCTACACAAGAACACTTACACAGTTATACCATTCACACCTGTGTACTTCCACAACTGAAGACAGCTGCATGGAGGCCCACTCACAGCACACAAAACCTCTCCACCCATCCACAGACACCAAGACACAGATGTTCACACACACCCAAACACACATGCCATACAAACATAGTACCTGCGAATGCCTGCATGCCTCTGTAGACTTCTGCCCCCTCAAAACACACTTGAAAATACCTGTAACCAGTTCACACCTGCACACACACCTTAACTGGGGATTCCACATGGATGCCAGTCCCAATACTGACCCACAGATACTTCTACACAAGGCCAGCCCTAGACACCAAACTGTGTAGACATACACGTGTTCACACTGACATAAACACACCCCAGCACTAGTTCCTGCCTCCGCCATATCTATCTGTGCAATTGCCATTTATCACAGCCTCCAGAGGTAAGACTGTTTTGGAGCCTTTTCAATTTTTCTTTTTAAATGTCAGAACAAACATGGTCCAAGTATGGTTCTGTTCTGTTGCTGCTACAGTAACCCTCAGTGTACAAGTGCCACTTCCCCTACTTCCTGGGGCCTTGCTTCCTCTCAAGGTGAGTCATCCTGCTTTTGCTCAGCTCTGCCCATTAGAAAGTTGTGTCAAGCTGAGTGTATCTGTGTGGGTACTGCGCATGGGTCCTAAAAGGATCCCTTCTGTGTGGCAGCCCTTGAGATCTTTGGAGACAGTGATCACTCCTCCAGTGCCCCCCACGTCTTTTCTTCCTTGGTTTTCTGGAATGTCCTGACTTTCTGACACTGCACCGTGCCATTGGTCATCCATGAATTGCCAGTTGCTTCGGCACAAATCTCTCTTTCTCTCTCTCTCATAGCCAGTCCCTTGCCCTTCTTAGTATCTTTCACTCCTGCTGCCCCTCTGCCCATGCCCCATCCAGCAAGCAGGATATTACCCACCTCCTCTGCCAGGTCCTCCTCAGATTCCCCAGTCAGGGTCTGTAGCACTTTGGACTTGTAGGTTTTCCAGAAGGCTTGGTTCATGGCTGCAGGGGAAATGGGCCTGGCACCCAGGCACGGGAAGCACCCAGTGTGTCTGGCTCCAGGAACTTGGTAAGGCTGAGAGCCTGTCCCAGGGATCAGGTGACCTCATTAAAGATGCACCAGCCTCCCCAGATGGCACAGTGCCCAGCAGGTGAACCCGATCCAAAGGAGTCTGTGGTGAGAGCCAGCTTCTGCCACTTCAGCCCCTCGTCTTGACCCATATTCACCAAGAATAATGAAGACATAATGAAGACTCCCTCCACAGAAGCATCCTTCCTGGGCCTAGGAGTTCTTGAATTTGATCATTTGGAATGGCTCCAGAAATATCCTCTTCCATTCATGAATGCCATTTACAAAGTCCTTGGGCTTAGGACCCACCGTGGTTCCCCTGTGACTGTAGCCATACCAGCTGTTCCCTCAACAGGGTTCTGCCCTATGTCTGCACTCAGCCTCTGTGAACTGGAGTGGGAAGGTCCCAAGGCTCCCAGTCGGTGCCCTGGGCTTACATTTCACTGCTTTTTTTGTCTGGGCTGGAAACTGATTCCTCTCCCCAGGGATGCACGTGCTGGTCTCCCTGTTTCCTGGCAACAGGTTCCAAAGAACTGGAGCCCCTGAATTATTGCTGAGTTCCTCTGGTCAGCCTGCACCAGGCTCTGGTGCATGGGGAAAGGCTCTCTGGCTCGCTCCCCACTCTGAGCAAACACCTGGGCTGTATCTCTCCCTTTGATGCCAGCCCACGCCTGGGAGTCCAGGGCTCAGAGAAGGGGCTCAAAGATGGGAGGTCCTTCTGTGAGCATCTCCTTTTCTTGTGAGAGGAGCCGACCCCTCTTGAGTCTGACAGTACGCCTAAGCACTGTGATCTCTGGGGAGGAATAACTGGGGAGGGGTGAGAAGTGGCGAGGGCTTTCTCAGGGACTAGAGGTATCTCTGTGGGGGCCGGGATCCCAAACTTATTCACTCTCATTCATTTATTAATTTATTAACATCACAGACATTTTTTACTGCCTCCCAAAAATGCAGCATTCCCCCCCCCGCCACCCGCAACGCGGAGTCTAAGATCTGGGAACCAGGAAGAGGTGATAAGGCCAGAGGACAGTGCTGTGGGCCAGGCGGGACGGGCAGGGCAGCGGACGGGCCGGCATCCCCCCAGGGCACGCACCACCCTCCCCCTCCAGCCACGGAAGAGGACGCTTCTTGGGGCCCGGCCCAGAGCTCCGTCACTGACGTCGACGGCCGCCTGGGGGCGCTCGAGGCGCGGCCCGCGCAAGTGACGTCATCAGAGGCGGTCTGGCAGAACCTGATCATTCCCAGGGCGTCACAAGGCGTCATTGAGCAGTCCGGAAGCGCCCACGCGTGTTCTCCCAAGTCGGCTCTGGGACCTCTAGTCCTGCTGTCACCCGTCATGGGTCGCTCCCGCCGGACGGGCGCGCACCGAGCGCACTCCCTGGCCCGCCAGATGAAGGCGAAGCGGCGGCAGCCGGACCTGGATGAGATTCACCGCGATTTGCGGCCCCAGGTTGCCGCACGGCCCCGGCCAGACCCAGGCGCGGAACCTGATCCCGACCTGCCAGGGGGCGGCCTGCATCGCTGTCTGGCCTGCGCGTGAGTTCCGGCCGGGCCCAGCCTGAGGAGGAGAAGGGTCCGCGGTACGGGCCGGGGGTGTGAGATCAGGGTCCCGGGACGCGCAGGGTCTCTTCTCCTGGGACCAGTGGGTCTGCCGGCCTCCCATCCCTTCAAGCACGGAGCCTAGCATCAGGGAATGAGCTAGGGTCAGGGAAATAGGCGTACCTGAGAGGCATCACCTTCTAACTATCCTTCTTACCTCTCATCCCTACAGGAGGTACTTCATCGATTCTGCCAACCTGAAGACCCACTTCCGATCCAAAGACCACAAGAAAAGGTACGAAGGAGTAAGGAGAGTATTGATGGATGTGTGCCGGGCAGACAGGGCTTGCATCTGGTCAGCTCTCAACTCCTATTCTTTTTCCCAGGCTGAAGCAGCTGAGTGTGGAGCCCTACAGTCAGGAAGAAGCAGAGAGGGCAGCGGGTATGGGTTCCTATGTTCCTCCCCAAAGGCTGGCAGTGCCCACAGAAGTATCCACCGCGGTCCCTGAGATGGACACGTCTACCTGACATGGCCTGAGGATGCAAGGCAGAGGAGCTGCCCATGGACAGTGATGCAAAGGCCAGGCTGGGAGAGACTATGCCAGTCTTTTTTGGTTTGGAAAGTAGATGGCCTCTTCCGGGTGCCCTCCCTCCCAATAAAAGAACTGGATAAAGAGGGCTTGCCTCTGACTCGCTAACCTCCAGGCCACTCCTCCAAATTCAAGCCCTGTAAGGGTTTCTCTCTATTCCTGTGTACAGGGCCCAGGGTGTTTACTCCCTACTTGATTCAGCTTTAAAACCTGAATCCTTTTCTTCCCTCAGGGCTCCTGGCATCTGAGCTGAAGCCCCCCCATTGCAGCCCAGGTGTGTGGGGGGGATGGGTAGGATCAGGTTTATACTACCTTGCTTCCAATGAGGGCAGGGAGTGACACCCCCCCCAGAAAAGAAGTAGGCTCCTGAGATTGTAGCCCCCGAGAGTCACCTACCCGCCCAGGGCCCAGGTGAGAGGCTGCCCACTTCATCATGGAGCCTGTGGCGGCCGCCGCTGCCCCACCATCTTCCAGACAGCATAGCAGGAGCCACCCAGCCCGAGGATAGCCAGCAGTGCAGCCACGATCCCCACCAGTGGACTCCGGGGCTCTGCCTTCAGCTCCCCAGCTATCTGCATCTGGAGGTGCACAGAGGGTCCACCTGAGGGGTCAGCTGAGACTTCTGGGAAGGTGGGGGGTGGAAAGGGGCTGAGAAGCTACAGCTGAGGGAAGGAGATATGGATACCATTGCTGCCCCAGGGAGATTCCACCCCAATCCCTCTCGCTTCACTGCCTATGTGGGCCCTGGCTGCTCAGGCGGCAGGGAATGTGACAGCCTGGCTGCTGGGTATCATCCCAGCCATGGTAGGGGGAGGAAGGGGTCGGTCCCAGAAGCCACCATTTGGGGTGCTTACCTGTAGCACTCGGAAGTAGCCAGGTGTCAGGCGTCGAAATCGCATGGTGGGTGCCGCTAGTCTTCCTGATGTCCTGTGGGATGGAAGCGGGAATGAGGACCAGTGGCGTTCATGGTACCAAGAAGTGGAAATTAGGACAGAGAGGATGCTCACCAGCGCCTGCCTTCCCAGGTCTGGCAGGGGGCGGGGCAGCTAGACCTTTAAATCTGTCCCTTCCCCCGCCTGCCCGCCCTGCCAGCCTTAGGAGCAGCTGTCAGGAGAGATCAGCATCAGGCCTGAGCAGCACCTCCCCCACCCACCAGGGAGTGCAGGCCGGATAGGCAGGAGAGGCCTTGCCTGGTAGTGTTGAGAAGTCTCAGGCCTGGACCAGGTATGGGAGGGCCTCCCAGCCCTGGTCGTGGCCCTAACCCTACCTCAGATGATTGGATGTCGCCAGTCAGCTCTCAGCAAAGGAGGGGTTGGGTGCCTTATTAGCACCCCCTCCAAACAGGAATAGGCCTTTTTCACTCGGTTTCTGTTGGATCAACCACACCTACCTTGGGGGAAGGCACATTCCACCCCTTTCTCCAAGATGGAGTTTCTGTAGGGACTTCCCTACCTCAGCTTGGGGACAATAATAAAAGATCTGCATCTTAAGAAAGCTGTCTGAGTGCTAAAAAATAGTAGCTGACTGGGAGTTCCCTGGTGGCCTAGTGGTTGGGATTCCAGGCTTTCACTGCCATGGTTTGGGTTCAATACCTGGATCCTGCAAGCCACGTGGCATGGCCAAAAAGAAAAAATAGTAGCTGACTGTGCTGGGCATTATTCGTATGATTTCATTTGGTATTGATTAACTCATAAAAATGGGGGGACAAGCATATTTCCAGAATACCATGTAGAGTATCTGCATATAGAGAGAATGGAAGAACACCCAGAAAACAGTAGCCCAACCTGGGCAACAGGATAGGGACATGCTGGGGAAAGGGCACGTCCTCCTTCCACTTAATGACCTACTGTTATCGCTGAAATTTTTACAGCAAATAGATCCAAAGACCTTTCATAAACTCATAAAACTACCTTCAAAATAGAAGCTGCCATTTACTGTGCCCCTAACTTCCTAGCTCTGCCACGTGTTGGGGGCCCAGAGTAAAGGCACTGGTGTGGTTGTTAGGACCCCAGTCATTTACAGGGAGTATCTGAGTACACGTGGTAAGTTCTTGTCGGTTTCTCCCCTACAGGATTGTGAGTTGAGGGAGGGCAGAGGCTGGCTGGCTTCTCCCCTCTATCTTGTGCTAGCTCAGGGTAGGTGTTTGATGAAATCAGGATGGTGGAGATAGGTCTGTGTTTATTGGGTTTCCCGAGTGCCGCAGGGAGGCCAGTGTAAGAAGAGGCAAAAACATTAAAGGGGAAAGCACCGAGGAGTGTTAAAGGGATACACACAGTGCAGCGTATGAGGACATGAGGCCAAGGACAAAGCCAGAGAGGTGAAGGCCAAGTTGCAAATTGGGAGCCTACTGGTTCACAAATGAGGGAGCAAGTCCTGTGGGGACCTGGTGAGCTGGAGTCCCCTTGAAGCAGCCGACGATCTGCACTCATGTTTGATGCCACATGTGAAGGTGGGATGGGGTGAACAGAGCTGGCCAAGTTTCAGAGAACTCAATTTGTATGTGAAGTTGTTAAATGGTGACAAAACACACACACCACATGGACATTTGTGGGCCAAACTCAGACTTCAGGTGTCTGGGTGACAATCAAGATCATGACAGCTTTTGGAGGCCAGGTATTGGGGTACTGGTAGAGATTCCAAGTTAGGTGACACAGAGGGGCAGGCCTCCCAGGCCCCTCCCCATGGAATTAAAACAAGAATAACTCACATCTACTTCATATTAGATTTCAAAATATTTAAAAGACATCCTCACAGAGCTAAGGTCTAGTCACACACACCCCCCCAGCCCCTGGCTTTTAGAGAGGAAGAAACAGGTTCAGAGAGGTGTAAGGGGTGGGCTCAGTCACACAGCAAGTGGAACTGATTTTTTTTTTTTTTTTTGACTGCCCTGGGTCTTAGTTGAGGCACGTGGGATCTTTTTTAGTTGCAGCACGCGGACTCTTAGTTGCGGCGTGTGGAATCTAGTTCCCTGACCAGGGATCCAACCCAGGCCCCCTGAACTGGGAGCATGGAGTCTTACCCACTGGACCACCAGGGAAGTCCCGGAACTGATTTTTTTTTTAATTGAGATGTAGTTAATTTACAATGTGTTAGTTTCAGGTGTACAGCAAAGTGATTCAGTGATATATATATAAGAATACATGTTATATATATATATATATTTTTTTTTTTTTCTTTTTTTAGCTGCACCACACGGCATGTGGAACTTCCCTGACCAGGGATCAAACCCGTGCCCCCTGCAGTGTAAGCACAGCGACTTAACCACTGGACCACCAGGAAAGTCCAAGAATATATATATATTCTCGCATATATATTCAAATTCTTTTCCCTTATAGATTAGTACAAAATATTGAGTATAGTTCCCTGTGCTATATAGTAGGTCCTCGTTGGTTATCTATTTTATACATAACAGTGTGTATGTTAATCTCAAACAAGTGGAACTGATTCTGCCTGATTCCAAAGTCCTGGGAGTCCCCTGGCCTGGGATGATGATGATGATAACTGCAGACACTTAGTCTGTGTTAGACATTGTTCTAGAGGAAAGCTCTTAACCTGGGCTTCCCAACTCAGGGGGCCTATAAACTTGCATGGCAAAAAAATTATATATTTATTTTCACTAACCTCTAACTAAAATTTACCATTTCCTTCTTTATGGATTGAAGTATTAGCAGTATCTGTGGCTTTGTCACCAGTAGAAATCACAGATATTTTCATATCAAATTGTTGTTATCACGAGTATCCCAAAATATCACTTATGCTCATAACGATCTCAAAATGGTGACAGTTATTAACCCACTGCTAAATCACACCGTTTCAGACACTCCTGCAGCATAGCTGCCATTGCTGGTGCCCAGTAGAGCGTCAGTGACCAAATGGTGAATCCACCTGCTCTCACATTGGTCACCCAGCTTATTTGTTATCCTCTTGCATCCCCTATCTGTAGGTGTTTGCTGATCAATAAGTGCAAGGAGGTGAGTCAGAGACTTCCTCCACAGTTCAGTGTTATTCATGCTGAGTAACAACATGCTGATCATTAGAAAAGGAATTTAATTTGCCAGTCTTGTTATTTAATGCTGATAAATGCATATTACTATATCATAAATTTGTGGTTTTCAATATATTTTGATAATAACTGTCCTCCTTGTAATCTTCAGCATTTTGCTTTATGCTTTTAAAAGCATCATTCTAAGAAACTGTCCAGGGTTTCCACCAGATTGCCAAAAGGGTCCACGGTGCAAAAAAAGAGGGGGCTAAAAACCAGTTCTAAAGGTTGTAGAGCTATTAACACAGGTACTCTGCATAGCAGCCCTCTGAAGTAGGAACTATTATATCCATTTTACAGACAGGGAAAGTGATGCCTGGTGGGTAAGCTTAGCCCTTGGTCACAAAGCTAACAAGCTGCCAAGCCAAGATTTGCACCCAGGCTCTGGCTTCCTAACCTCTGCGCTTTGCTGCCGTGCTCACTGCTCACTTTTTGGCCCCTTTTTGAGGAGGCTTGAAGGTCAGGGTCGCACCCTGCCATTTGAGGCCAGTTTGGGGCGGGTATCCCAGGCCAGCTCTGAGGTCCCCTGGGTCACACATCAGTGGCACCACCCCCAGGTCTGGCAGCCCAGCTGCCCTAGGATGCCTGAAGGGCAGGGCAGGTGGTGGACAGGCAGCAGGCCAATGGCTGTCACAGCACCTCACCTAGCCAGCTTTGTGGGCCCAGGTATGCTAGTGGCTCCGCCCCCAGCCCAGCCCAGCCCCTCCCCAGGTCAGAGCTCTGGGAGCGGAAATTCCTGCGCGGGCGAGACGGAGCGGGTGCGGATCCGAGAAGCCGAACTTGGCCATGGAGCCAGTAGCGACCTGGACCCCCGGGAAGGTGGCGGCTTGGCTGAGAGGTGGGTGGGGCTGGGGCAGTGTCGGGCTGGAGGGGCACTGGGACGGGGAGAGGAAAAGGACAAAGGACCTGCCGAGTTTGTCAGTTGGTTAGTCAGTCAACAAGTATTTACAGAGTGTCTGCCGTGAACCTGGCAGAAGGATAATGGAGATGACCCCGGGGGGGCCCCCCCGGAGGACCCAGAGGGGGTCTCCCATCCCCCCAGAAGCCCAAGAAGCCTCCAGGGTGGCAATGGGGAGGCAGTGGTTGTGTAAGGAACACAGACGGTGTCTCGCCAGCTGCCCGCCCCCTCTGCCCCAGGGTGCAGTGGGCTGTTATTAAACCCATTTTTCAGAAGCCGAAAACTACACACTGAGCCAGGAAGTGATTTGCTGAGGCTTTGGAATAGAGCCGGTGGGGTGTCTTTTCCCTTCCCCCCACCCCGAAGCTCCCAGTGAGAGCAGAAGCCCGGGCCTGACCGGAGGGGTCAGCACAGCCCCTCCCTAGGCCTCCAGCGGGGATGAGCCCAGTTGGGTGGGAAAGGTCCCAGACTGTCAGCCGACTCAGAGAAGTGAAGACCTTCTGACATGCAGCTGGGAGCCGGGAGGGGAGTCAGGACACTCCTCCTACAGGGAGGAGCCAGAGTGGAGGGGGCGGCCGGAGCCCAGTGAGGGCAGGCTCAGGGTGACCAGCCCCCGTAAAAGCAGGGATTCAGGGCTGGCGTCAGACTCCCAGACTGAGTTCCAGGCCCAGCCCCTCCACTCACCAGTTCTGTGACTACAAGTCTCAGTTTCCCTATCCATAAAATGGGAAAGGCAACTCTGATCTCATGAAGTGAACCAAATAAGACAATCATGTTGAGGGCCTGGCACGTGCAGCTCAACATCAGGGTCTGTTGGGAGGGAGGCAGCACAGCACATTTGCTGTGTGCACAGGAAGGGAGGTGCTCGAGGGCCCAGAGCCACGGAGTAACAGGTTCACGAACTCCTAGTCAAGGGCTCTTAATGTCACACAGGGAATGAGGGAGAGCTATTGATCACAAAAGACCCTGGCTTGGAATGGTAGGGGTTCCTTCAAAGAGTGAGAAAGCTGTTAACCTCTATTTGTATGTTTTCCCACCTGTAAAATGAGGATAACAGTATCTCTGCTTTCTAGATTCGGTGAGGATTAAATGTGTTAATATGTATAAAGCCCTTAAATTTTTCCTAACACATAGTAAGCATTCACTAGATATTTTTCTTACTTGTGAGTGTCTACCTTCTAAGAGGCCTGGGCTGGAATTAGAGATGAACACTTGTTTAAGGTCCAGTCCTTGAAGAGCTCGTGATCAAGTAGGCGAGGTTAGTGCTTTGATGCAGGGGTTTGTGGAGGTGCAAGGGGCAATGAGAGCAGCAGAGGCCCCCAACCCAGCCTGGGGAGTTGTGGAAGGCTTCCTGGAAGGAGTAAGATGAAAAAGGACGTGAAGGAGCTGGAAGAGCAGTCCAGGCAGAAGAAAGAGCACATTTGAGGACCCTGAGGCAAGAGAGCATTCCAAGAGCTGCAGGGAGTTAGTGCTCTGGATCTGAAGGGTTGAGTTCGAGGGGCTGTGCGCCAAGAGGTGACTGTAGAGGCAGGTGGTGGCCGGATCATACAGGGCCTTGGGGATCACGGTAAAGAGTCTGGCAATAATAATACGGGGGCTGTTACTGTCTACCATGAACCAAGGCAATTGGCCAAGTGCTTGACATGTGTCGTGTCATTTAATACACATGATTAGAAGGTAGGTGTTTTTATCTTCCCCATCTTATAGGTGAGGAAACTGAGGCACGGAGTAATTAAGTTACTTGCTCAATCGCTGTCACTCGGGTCTCCCTGACTCCAAAGCCCCATCAAGCATGACTTGAGCAGCATCAGAGCACCTGGAGGATTTGTTAGAATGCAAATTGCTGGGCCCCGCCCCTGAGTTCTGATTCAGCAGATGTGAGAATTCGTTTGTTTTTGTTTTTTTGGCCGCTCGCTCGGTGTGGCTAGTGGGATCTTCATTCCCCGACCAGGGACTGAGCAGGGGCTGTGGCAGTGAGAGCCCAGAATCCTAACCATAGTCACCATGCTGTACATTACACCCCCAAAAGTGACCTATAAATAGAAGTTTGTACCTTTGGACCACCTTCACCCATTTCCCCTACCCCCTCATCCCCTGCCTCTGGCAATCATCAATCTGCTCGTTTCTATGAGTTTGGGTGTTTGGGATTCCACATGTAAGTGAGATAATACAGTATTTGTCTTTCTCTGTCTGATTTATTTCACTTAGCATAATGCCCTCAAGGTCCATCCATGTTGCTGAAAATGGCAAGATTTCCTTCTTTATGCCTGAATAATATTCCCGTGTGTGTGTGTGTGTGTGTGTGTGTAACATTTTCTTTATCCATTCATCTGTCAGTGGGCACTTAGGTTGTTTCCATGTTTTGGCTTTTTCTTTTTTTTTTTTTTTTTTTTGGCCATGCCACGCAGCTTGTGGGATCTTAGTTCCCCGACCAGGAATTGAACACGGGCCACAGCTGTGAAAACACTGAGTCCTAACCACTGGACCACCAGGGAATTCCCAGAATTTGTATTTCTAACAAGTTTTCCAATGAGGCTGTGGCTGCTGGTCTGGGGACCATCCTTTGAGAACCACTGCCCTATATGACCCTACTTCTCAACTCAGTAGGCTTACCTGTGAAATGGGCAGGGCAGAACACTGCCTGGGTCTCAGGGTCATTGGGAGAAGGACTTTTGCACTGACCAGAAAGGCCTTGACACCCCCTGGCTCCCCCATGCTGACCCTCGTTCTTCCACCAGGGCTCGATGATTCCCTGCAGGACTATGACTTTGAGGACTGGGAGCTGCCTGGCAAGTACCTGCTCCAGCTCTGCCCCCGAAGCCTGGAAGCTCTAACTGTGTGGCCTCTGGGCCACCAGGAGCTCATCCTGGAAGGGGTGGAACAGCTCCGGGCCCTGGTGAGTGAATGGCGGCCACACTGGCTGCAGCTTCCACCCACCTTGGGGGTGCTGATGGGGGGCTGGCCGCTGCCAGGAATTAACCTGCCCCTCTGTGGTACAGAGCTCCGGGCTACAGTCAGAGAACCTGCAGAGCCTGACAGAGGGGCTGCTGGAGGGGATCCGGGCATTCCAGAGCTTAGTCCAAGGTCGCTTGGGGGGCTGTGCTGAGCCTCCTGCAGATGTCCTCAGCGCGGCCATGGAGCTGGTGCATGAGGCCCGTTCCCTCCTCTTCTGGCTCAACAGGTACTTCGGTCTCCTCCTAGGGTCTGAGTAACTGGTGAGGGGACCCTTCTCATCCTTGGCTTCCTCTGGGACCTGGGAGAGAAAAATAGAGCTTTGCTCTTGTTCAGATATAGTGGAACTGGGCAAAGAGGTTAATTGGTCTGTGTAGGGGCACTGGGTTGCCTGGGTTCCCACCCCACCTCGAGCTTGTAATCATGACAGTCACATCAACAGCATTATATAAAGAGCTCTCTACCCACTTCACTGGCCGCTGCTTGTCCCATAGGTCCCAGCTCTAATGTCACCTCCTCAGGGAAGCCTTTCCTGTTAACACACTCTCAGAGCTCCCTACACTTCACAGCAGTAGAAGTTAAATCATTATTGATGTAATTAGATGTTTAATGTCTGTCTCCCCAGTGCCTAGAACAGGGCCTGGCATTTATTAGGCACTTGACTAAGGTCTTTAGATGTATCAGTCATCTCCTTTACCCCAAATCAAAACCCATCAGAGTCTCAGATGCGTAGCCGGCACAGGGTGGTTCAGTGGCTTGACTGTTAAAGCTCAGTTCCCTAACCACTGCTCCATCCTTCCCTCTGCCAGGTACCTCTTCTCCCACTTAAATGACTTCTCATCCTGCCAGGAGATTGGGGAATTGTGCGGGGAGCTGGGCCAGGCATTGCAGGAGGTAGGAGAACCAGAGGCCAGGCTTGGCCCAGGCTGTAGAGACCAAGTCAGGCTAGAGCTTTTTATAACTTGTGAATCAGCACAGGATCAGGTGTGAGAGCAGGAAGAGGCGAGGGCAGAAAGAGAGGAGGCCCGGCCACTGGGTAGGGGGTGATGGTGGCGTGGGAGCTCCTAACTGGCGAGGGCAGCACAGGAAGTTTGATTCTCAGGAGGGGGTGGAGCGGGGGAGGGCATGTGTGGTGACTTCTGGGGGCCTGGCATCAGGGGGATGAGACCTCCGTGCGAAAGCTCTAAGGCCATGTAGTTCTGGGAAGGGGGCCAGGGTACGGGCCGCCGGGAGGGACTGCAGGGAATCCCCCTGCCCTCAGACGAAGGCAGTGCGCCCTGCTCAGGGCGGGCCCCTGCTCTCTCACTCTGCTTCCAGGACTGTCCAGCGGCTGAGAAGGAGAGCAAAGTCCTGAGGATTGTGAGTCTGGCGGGTGAGTGGGGTGTGGGGATGGGGTGGGACGGGGCTCAGGCTAGACATCCTGCTCTCCATCCGCCAGAGCAGCCACGTGGCCGGGATCTGCCACAACATCCTGAGCTGCAGCCCAGAGGAGCTGCTGGAGCAGAAGGCCGTGCTACAGCACGTGCCGCTGGACGATCCTTCGGTGAGCCCTGACCTCTCAACTCTCACCCCTGACCCCTTGGCAGCCTTGTCGGGGCCCTGAAATCTGGTTCTAGGATCCCACAGAATCCTATACTGTCACAGCTGGAAGGCCCTGTTTTTTTCTTTTTTTGGCCGAACCGTGTGGCATGTGGGATCTTAGGTCCCCCACCAGGGATCATACTTGCGCCCCCTGCAGTGCAAGCGTGGAATCTTAACCACTGGACTTCCAGGGAATTTTTGTACAGATGTTAAAGGCCCAGAGGACTTCCCTGGGGTCTCACCGTCATTCAGCCCCTTCTCCGGTCCTGAGGGGCTGCAGCTGGTGTGGTCTCAGGTGACACATCCCAGCCCTGGGACACGGACCTAGGGGAGAGGGGAGAGGACATGAACTTTTTTGCTTTAATCTTTGACCAGTTGGGAAAACCAGAGGCCCCAGCCCTGCCCTGTCCCGCTCCTGTCCCTGAGGTATGAGATTCTTCAGGAAAGTTGCTGAGAATCTCATACCTCAGAAGTCTGCAACCTGCTCCCCTCAGCCCTTAGGGGAGGAGGAGGCAGAGCCCAGAGAGGTGCAGCAGTGAGCCCAAAGTCACATAGCAAGTCGAGCGGTGCCAAGCTGAGGCCAGCTCTCTCCCCCATTCCCCTCACCTGTGAGTCATGGTGCCTAGCAGGGGTCCTGGCCCGGCGGTCCCACACCCTTAGTGACTGCAGCCTCTGCCCTGCAGGGCCTGGAGATCCACACCACCAGCAACTGCCTGCACTTTGTGTCTCGAGTGGGCACCCAGGTGAGGCTCCTCCACCCTTCTCAGCCGCCCACCCCCGTGGCCCTCCAACCTGCCAGCCAAGCCAGCTTCCAGCCCCGTGAGGGTGCACCCTCTGAATCCCACCCCCCACCAGGTCCCCACTGATTCCCGGCTGCAGATCCTGCCTGGAGATGAGATTGTCCAGATCAATGAGCAGGTGGTGGTGAGTGAGGGGAGGGGCGTGGTGGGAGGAAGGGGGTCCTGAGTAGAACCCAGGTCGGTGGGTGGGGAGGTTCCCTCGGGGAGACCAGGGCTGTGGGAGCTGCCTTCCATGAGGCCAGCCAGCTCACACAGGTCAGAGGGGCTCGTGGAGGCTTCCTGCAGGAGGACGAGGTGAGGCTGAGCGGGAGGCTGAGGGAGTGCTCTGAGGCCAAGGGCTGTCGGGTTGCCTCAGAGCCTCCTGCCCAGTTCAGTCCCGCCGAGCATCCCTGCCCTGCCCTCTGCCCTGTCCCCCAGGTGGGCTGGCCCCATAAAAACGTGGTGAGGGAGCTGCTCCGGGAGCCAGACGGGGTCAGCTTAGTGCTGAAGAAGGTCCCGGTGCCAGAGACACCCTCACAGGTACCTGCCGCCTGCCCCTGCCCCCAGTCTGCTTTCAGACCCCTGTCTGTCGCCAGCTCCATCACCTGTTTCTGATTATCCCTCAGACCCCTCCTCAGGCCCTGGGCCCCCCACGCCCAGTGAGCCCATCGCCGGCTCCTGCCCTGCCGTCTCCCAGGTGACAGGCTCGGGCCCCGGGTAGGTCTTGGCCCCGGGTAGGTCTTGGCGGGTGGGTCATGGCTCACCTCATCCCTTCCTGATCTCTCCAGGGCCCCATCGGAAGACGTCTTCGCCTTCGACCTGACTTCAAACCCAAGTCCCGGACCCAGCCCTGCTGCCTGGACAGGTAATTTCAAAGCCCCACCAGTCAGCAGATGCCCTGGACAAGGCATGTGGGCTGCCTGATCCTGGACTCTTACACCCCCACCCTACCACTGGGCCCGGGTCTGAGCTCAGGGACCCTCCCTCTCTCTCCCCGCTCCCTGACAGCCTCGACCTCCCTTGACCCGGAGCCCCTGCCCAGCCCCCATGCACCCTCAGCCACACTCCTAGCTGGGGTAGCAGACGCTCCAGAGCCCCCAGAACACCCTGACAAGGTAAGCTCTGGGGCTCAGCAAGGAGGGGTGTGTGGCTTTGTACCCATACGCTTCTCTAACCTCCTGTGGTCCTTTCAGAGTCCTGTCCCTCGTCGCAAGAAATCAAAAGGTATGAAATGCACCTGACGGGGTGGGGGTGATGCCCTGATATGAGGAGCTCTTATAAGTCTTTACAGTGCTGGGCAAGACCCCCCCCGCCACAACACACACTTCACACACAGCCTCTCCTGGAAACAGCTCTGTTTCTGGGGTCAGACAGACCTATGCTCCCAGCCTGGGCCTCTCGCCAGCTCTGTGACTTTGGACAAACAGCTCATCCTCTGATCTTCAGCTTCCCTGTCTCTAAAACGGGAAGAGTCATCCCCACCTCAGAAGTGACACGTGTAACATTCTGAGCCCAGAGCATGGGTTCAGAAATATCAACTGGGGGTGCTCGTGGGGGGCAAAGGAGCAGGTTGGGGGTCCGGGACACCCCACCAGCCCCTCACTGACCAGCGCGCTGTGCTGCTGCAGGTGTGGCGACGCAGCTGAGCCGCCGGCGGGTGTCCTGCCGGGAGCTGGGCCGGCCTGACCGTGATGGCTGGCTCCTGCTCCGCAAGGCGCCCGGGGGCTTCATGGGCCCGCGCTGGCGCCGCTGCTGGTTTGTGCTCAAGGGACACACGCTCTACTGGTACCGCCAGCCCCAGGTGAGACCCCATACACACACACAGGTAAGCGAGTGAGTCACCTCAGGGCCTCGGCTCTTGTCCCTCCTCCACGGTCCACTCCCATCTGTGGTCACAGGTGGGCCCCAGTGTTCCTATGTGTAAAATGGGGACACTCTTCAGAGAGAACCGAGCAGATGTGTGTACATAAGCGGTCTGGAAGAGGTATCACAGGCCGGGTAGAATCTCTTTGATTCCACCCGCCTTTCTTTCCTCTTCTGTTAATCTGTTCATCCTAGTTATGGGCCATTCAAGCAATTGTTTATTCTTTCAACTAACATTCAAGGTGCCTACTGTATAGCCAGCTCTGGGCTGGGCCCTGGGACACAGGGAAGAATTGGACCGTTTCCGTTACTCAGGCCGGTGGGGAGAGGGAGGAATACACGGTCAGGGACAATATGGGAACACGTACTACGATGGCAGAAGAGCCAGGGGTGGGTGGGAACCCAGCAGAGGTGGCCAGTCCACCTGAAGAGTGGTGAAGGCTTCCTGAAAAATCAATGCCTGAGGGTTAGTCAGATGGAAAGGAGAAAGAAAACCAGGCAGGGAGAGGAGCATTTGCAAAGCAGCTTTGTCTGTGTCTGTGATGGAGCAAATGCATGAGTAGGCTCCTCTTCCTTGGCTGTTTCTCTGGCTATCTTTGGCTCCCCTTGCCAGGCTCAGAGGCACCCCTTGGTCACACCTCCTGACCCCACCCCAGCTTCCTGCCCTGAGCTCTGGGCACTGAGAGATGGGCGTTTAGAGAGCCCAGGAAATGCCCTCTCCCCTCCCCCGCCCTCAGGAGCCTGACTGGGCCTTGAGGGTATTGGGGCTTCAAGCTGACCCTCACACTATGATCTCCCCAGGATGAGAAGGCTGAGGGCCTCATCAATGTCTCCAACTATAGTCTGGAAAGTGGACAAGATCAGAAGAAAAAATAGTTAAGTCCTGAGGTGTGACAGGCTGGGGGTGGGGAGAGAAAGGGAGAGGTAGGTGACAGGAGGGGCGGGTGGGGGCAGCAGGTAGCTGGGATGCCCAGTCCAGCCTCTCCGCGGTCTGGATGGGCACCCCCAGGTGAGTGAGGCCCCTCTGCTCCCTGGCAGTGTGTTCCAGCTCACCCATAATGTGTACAAACCCTTCATCTTCGCTGCTGATACCCTGACGGACCTGAGCATGTGAGTGCCACCCCCTTCACCTCCACAGCTTGCTCGGGAGTGCCCGGGGGCCTGGGCTCAGGAGCCTGGATTCAGAGCCCAGCTCTCTGATAGGGCTCATCAAGACACTCACTCTTCTAAGCCTCAGTTTCATCTTCTCTAAAATGGACTAAGAATTCCTATCTCTCAGAGTTGCTCTGAGGATTAAACTAGAAGATGATATAGGCGAAAGCCCCTGGCATACAGTAAGTGGAAACTCCCTGAGACCCATTTGCCCCTCCACAGGTGGGTGCGCCATCTCATTACCTGCATCTCCAAGTACCGGTCTCCAGGCCGCGCCCCCTTGCCCCGAGAGGAAGGTGGGTGCCTCACAGGGCTGGGTCTCCCCTGAGCCTCTGCCTTCCCTGGGATGGGGGCTGGGAGCTCAATTCCCCCGAGCCCACCCCCTGGCCGGCCCAAACCCTGTGAAGCTGAGTGGGTTCCCCAGCCACTCTTGTCCACCCCAGAGTGCTACAGTGAGACGGAAGCAGAAGACCCCGATGATGAGGCTGGATCCTGCTCAGCCTCGGTGAGTGGGAGCTGACGTGGGGTGAAGAGCAGGCCATGGACCTCAGACTGATACCCTCCTCTCCTTCCACCTTGCCCCCAGCCCAGCCCGTCCCAAGCTGGGAGTTCGCTCCACGGAGACACATCACCTGCGGCCGCCCTCACGCAGGGCAGCCCACCGACCTCCTTCGGCCCTCCGACAGGTGCCGAGCCAAGCGGGGGGCGGGGCTGGGAGCCGAGACGGAGGGCTGGGGGCGGGGGCGGGCACACGCTCACCCTGCTCCCCCTCCCACAGACAGCAGCGAAGGGGCCCTGGAAGGAATGGTACGGGGGCTGAGGCTGGGTGGCGTGTCCCTCCTGGGCAGGCCGCAGCCCCTCACTCACGAGCAATGGCGGAGCTCTTTCATGCGGCGCAACCGAGACCCCCAGCTCAATGAGCGAGTGCACCGCGTGCGGGCGCTGCAGAGCACGCTCAAGGTCAGCGGGCGCAGGGCACCGTTAGGGGCTGGGCTCGGGGCTTTCGGCTCGGTTCCTGGCCCTCAGCCCTGGGCTCTGCTGTGGACCGGGCTGAGTTCTAGGTTTCTGGAGCTAGGCTCTCGATTTGAGGATGGGGGCTGGACCAGGCCAGGTGCTGGGTTCTAGGACACTGGACTCCAGAGCTAGCTCTGGACTCAGGCTCTGCCCGCTCCCTGGGTGATCATGGCCCTAACCCCTACACCTCTTCCAGGCAAAGCTGCAGGAGCTGCAGGCCCTGGAGGAGGTGCTAGGCGACCCCGAGCTCACTGGGGAGAAGTTCCGCAGGTGGAAGGAGCAGAACCAGGAGCTCTACTCAGAGGGCCTGGGGGCCTGCGGAGTGGGGCCGGCTGAGGGCAGCTCCCAAGTCCCAAACTCTGACTCCAGGGGACCGGCTTCCCACCCTGCAGCCTCTCAGCCTGAGGAGCACTCCTGTCTCTGCCCCCTGACCCCAGAGAGTGACCTCTGACCTCCTGACTTCTAACTCTGGCCAGTACCCTAGCTCCTGACCTCTGGCCTGGAGGGCCACCTCTGACATATCTAGGACAGAGCATCCCTGCATTCTGTTCCAGTTTGGAAGTAGCGCTTGTCCATGGTTCTGTCCCAAGCTGACTGCCTCTGCCTGAGCTGCTGACATTTCTGCTCCTCCCTCCCCTGGAGTGGGGTGAAGTGAAGTGAGCTTTGCGCCAAGGAAGGAGCAAGAGGCGGGGCCGAAAGAACTCTCTCCTACCCTGTGCTCTGTGGGGTCACAGACCTGCCCCCTCCGCCCCGCAGCACTTCTTTCCCCAAGCCAGTCTGTACCGGCATTCTTCACTTTACCCAGGAGACACTTTTCAACTAAATAAAGTCAGTTTCTTTAACAGAAATCTACATGTGCCTTTGACTTCTGTATTAGAATCTGGAATCTGCTTCCCGGAGGGGACTGGGATGAAAAGCTGTCAGAGCGGGGGGTGAGCACTTTTGGTAACTAGCCCACTCTGTGGCCCACCAGCCTGGGCTCTGTACCTGAAGCCCCATGCCTACCAGGGTGCTGGGGACTTCTACCCATGCCCATCAGAGACCGGAGTGCTCTCCTGCCCCATCTCCAGGGGCAAAAGGTGAAAAACAGAGACCAGCCTTTCACCCTACAGCTGGGGAAACGTACCTTGCCTGGAAAGGCGGCGGGAGGTGGGGGCAGCCCTGGAGACTGGAGTGGTGGGATGGGGTAGCTGGTGGGCAGGGTTGCAGGCTGAGGTCTGCTAGGAGGAGGACCACAGAACGAAACACCTTTCTCCTCTTCTCTCCTTAGTCCAGTCTCACTCCAGCTCCTAGACGCAGAGCAGGGACCCGCCCCTGTGTCTCCGTCCAGGCTGCACAGGAGACCTGACCTGCTCTCATCAGCCTCTGACCTCTGACCCCACCCAGCGCCTTGGTGTCCGTGGCCTCCTCTGTGGCATGCTGAGGGGAGTCAGTGGGAAGAGCTGCTCTTGGTGTGAGAATTCCTTGGTGGAATGCGGACAGGTGGAGGTCACAGAGGCCTCTATGATATCACCACGAAGGGGGGCAGGACAGCTTGGAATGAAGTTTCTTTGAGGAGTGGGAGGGACACTGAGCAACTATGGCGGATAACCAGAGGACCTGGTGGCAGCACTGGACCGACACCACCTATATCATGCCTTTGAACCGCGTGGTAGGTGGTACCTGCCTGGCTGCACTGCGCAAGCTGGGCATCCTGGGGCGGGACGGGCACTGGAGGACCATACTGGGTCCGGAGGTGCAGCGGCTGCACTGATGGGCCCTCTCCTCACCCTTGCAGAGGGCCGCTCACGAGTCCTACCTCCGGCCAGAGGAGCAAGTGCTCATCAACCGCCGAGATATCACTAGCAGCAGTAAGGTAAGGCCGAGGCCGGGCCTGCAGCCTGTCGGGGGGCCTGCAGCAAGCCTCACCCCCACAGTGACCCTTGTGCAGCTGTGTCTATGGGGCAACCGGCCCTCAGAATACCTCTGCCCCTTCTGCCTTCTAAATGTCCCAGCTGTGATCCCTGCAGCTGGTATGTTAGTAACCACCCAGCTGTGCCCCTACAGGAGCCCCTATATAATGACAGCCACTCCCCAGCAAAGACCCCAAAAGAGTCTCCCTTACAATGACCCCAATAAAGACCATCCAGCAGTGACCCGCTTTTAGTGGCCATTTAGGTAGTGACCTCTACATTGAGGCCCCCGTTCCATAATCCCCTCTCAGGCAACTTCTTTCCCAAGAGTGGCCCCCAAGGGTCCCTATTCACTGAGAGCAAACTTCCAGGCAGAGGCCTCCTACGGTGGCACCTGCCTGAAGGAAGGTCCCCTGCCCTCTCCCAGGATGCCTGGGACAGGCAGGAGTTCATCACTCGCATGTATGTCAAGGAGCTGCTCCGACACCCGGCCTTCCAGCTGCTGCTGGCCGTGCTGCTGGTGGTCAACGCCATCACCATCGCTCTCCGCACCAACTCCGTTCTTGGCCAGGTGGGACTCCAGCCTGACCTCTGACCCCACTGATCTAACAGGGGCCTGGGCAAGTCACTTCCCTCTCTGGGCCTCGGGCTCCTCATCTGTTCATGATGGTTGGATTGGATGCTCTTCAAGGGCCTGTCAGTGCTGACTTTCCTAAAGATCAAGGAAGACTTCGTGGTGGGGGGAACCCAGCTTTGAGAAATGCATTGGATTTGCAGAGGAAGGACAAGAGAAAAATGGTGTGAGCAGAGGCAGGCAAATGGGTGCCTTGGGGGGAAGGGTATCCCATTGTAATCAATAGCCACTAAGTGAGAATCACTCTGTACCAGATACTGCACTCAGTGCCAGGTATGGACACAACAGACCCAGTTCTGTCTCAGATAGACAGACATATCACTCCATATCACAGAGTATGTGGAAGCTCAGAGGAGGCATTGACCCTAATCTGGGAGTCAGGGAAGGCTTCCTGGAGAAAGGGACATTTAAACACAGAGCAAAGAATGAATAGGAGTTGGCCAGGCAGAGAGAGGTGGAGAAGAGTGTTTTGGGCAGGACAAACAGCATGGAAGTGAGTTCTGCGTGTCCAACTTGAAGTTTGCTATGGCTTGGGTCTTACCCTTGATGTTTTAATTTCTTACAAGGAGTCTACCACATACATGAATTGTGCTATTGAAAATCAATATTTTTATTTTTTTTTAATTTATTTTATTTTTTTTTTTTTACTTTTTTTGCGGTACGCGGGCCCCTCACTGTTGTGGCCTCTCCCGTTGCGGAGCACAGGCTCCGGACGCGCAGGCTCAGCGGCCATGGCTCACGGGCCCAGCCGCTCCGCGGCACGTGGGGCCCTCC